>NC_139956.1:34667720-34892720 GCF_963454915.1 Gymnoscopelus microlampas | reverse complement strand
GAGTCTTGCTGCCCAAGGGCCCCTTGGTAGAATATATTTTATCACTAAATTATAATTGACAGTAAGTCTTCAAAGAACAAAACAAAAAGTATTTCAGGCTTTCAGGAGCCTGAATACAGGAGTAGATCCTTAACTAACAGCCATTTTAATACTATAAAATGTATAAACATGATTACTACTTAGTTACGGGTCCATTTGGTTCCATTTGTACACTCTCAGAGTTAAAGACCTGTAAGGGTCCATTTGGAACCCCCTCAAGGAACCCTGAGGATCCCTGGACCTCACTTTGAGAACCACTACTCTAGACTAGAAAACCAAACAAGCTGCAACCATCAGGGCTTTTACAAGTGTGTGTGTCATGAGCCCATTGTCTCATAATCCTCCTATGTACAGTATGTCACATGATGCCTGGTCAATCAGCAGGACCCTGCAGGGAATTGGATCCAGTGGTGTAAAGTAACTAAGTACTTGCACTCAAGTACTGTACTTAAGTACAATTGTTAGGTATTTTTACTTTACCAGAGTATTTCCACTTTTCAATACTTTTATTTCTACTCCATTACATCTCAGAGGCAAAGTTACTAGTTACTTTGTAGATTTAAATTATTATTTCAAAACATACAGTAACCACTTCAGCCCTATTTAAACTTTGGCTCTTTGAAAATAGCCTATTTACAAGCTCACAACGTGACACGTTATGAGCTTGTAGATCTGCTATTTTCAAAAGATTTGTATAACTTGTATATTATGATAACTTGAGAAACAGGACATTCTGCATAATGAGTAGAGTACTTTTGGTACTAAAAGTATATTTTGATGCCAATACTTTTGTACTTTTACTCAAGTACATTTTTTCCTCTGGGTGAGCGAGGTGAAGAAGGTTCTAATTGTAACATGCTCTATTAGTGTGTTTATAACTCCATGGATGAGACAACAGGCTCTATTAGTGTGTTTATAACTCAATGGATGAGACAACAGGCTCTATTAGTGTGTTTATAACTCAATGGATGAGACAACAGGCTCTATTAGTGTGTTTATAACTCAATGGATGAGACAACAGGCTCTATTCGTGTGTTTATAACTCAATGGATGAGACAACAGGCTCTATTCGTGTGTTTAGGGCCTACCTCATAAAATCCTTGATGCGGCGTAGTTTAGCTTATTTTTAAAATACAAAATAAATATAAATGTAAGTGTACTTTCCGGAGACTATTTAGACTAGTCTACCTTTGTAATCGATTCAGCATTTAAATTGGGGAACCAAAACAAAGCGGCTCCGCAAAACCGGAAGCAGCAAAAAATGGAAGCCGGAAGCTATTTCTTTTCTCTTATTTTTTTTTACCGGATCACACGGGCCATTTAATAACGAATACCAGGCTTTCCTCCGAGGTGGAAAGACTGATGCGAGGTTAGTCGGTCTGCACTAATGAAGGTCCAGCCAGGCGGTGATGAAGCCACTCAAGCCAGGAGGATGTGGGAGGGTTGCAGTCTTGTTATCCTGGTCCTCACAGTCTCCTTTGACTACTGTAGGCTACTTAAGAACTTATCTGTACTTTACAAGCGTAGCCTATTATTAAAACAATGATATACTTTCTGGATATTTTTGGACTTTCACTCCTCTACATTTCAAAGACAAATGTTGTACTTTTGACTCCACTGCACTTCTAGGAAAGGAACATGTGAATTAACCACTTATGCCCCAATTCAACTTCTAAAAATAAATAAACAAATACATTTAAAAAAAACTGCAGATCTATGACTATATTATAAGCTTATATTATAAGCTCACAACGTGTCACAATGTGACTGACAAGGAACTCCATATACAGTATGGGCACGACAACGGATACATGGGGCATGCATTCCCACCTTGCAGCTCTTGAGGTAACCAGAACGCTTGCCGCAAAACCCATTCGCTCTTCGCATTAAAAAAAGAAGAAAATCTTGAAAAGGAAACACAGCTAATTATTTTATCAAACATATTTTAATTGCCTTTTTATCAACAAAACTAATGCAATGGCATGAAATACTCAGATAATGATTTTTCAGATCTTTCATATTGGATATGGCTCTTACATTTTTTTATATTATATTATTATAATTTTATATTTTTGAATATTTTATATAATGTAGTCCTGTGCACAATTCCTTTACTTTGCTTGTGTTTAACCAATATTATTTGACAAGTCTACACCTGAAATCTGCAGAATGTGAATGAAGTACTGTATCTTTTTTTACAATGGGATTATGATAATGCTGAGAACAGAGGGAAACTGAATTAAAGCAGCAAAACATTTTGACCAGTTATCTATATGGTGGAGTATGTCAATGCATTATAACAAACTACTGTGATGGTTGGAGGTGATCTACTCTCCCTGCTCTTCTATCATGTGGTCAAGTAGGACACCTACTGGTTGACAAGAGGTATTGCATGAAATGCAACAGTAAACATTTAGGAATCCTGTAGGACATGAAAGTTATGGATTGCAGCTTTAATAATAATAATAATAATAATAATAAGGGTAATAATAATAATAATAATAATAAAAAAAAAAAACTTTATTTGTATAGTACATGTCGTACAAAATAAGCAGCAAAACATTTGCATTAAAAAAAAGGCATCGTTTTAAGAATACAACACACTTGACATTAATCTACATGAAACATGGTAGGCTATTAAAATGGAACAGATGGTTGTTAGATTAATGTTACTCACGTTCTATATATAGGCTCCCCTTTAATTAACTAAATAATGAAAATATGAATATGAATATAAATTGAAATATAATCTACAGCGCAAACTACAAAATGCAAACACAAACACAGCCATAGCTGTACCAACACACCAGCTAACTGATACATTGTGAAAATGATCATTTCATCACAGAACTCTTTCACAGATCCAAGGGTTGTCAGTAAACGCACACCATATGTCATTCCATCCTCTTGTATCCGGAGTCAAACCTTTAACTAAAAACTCCACACAGTATCGGTGTGTTGAGTTAGGTTGTTGTTCTTTTCGGTGTATAGGCCGACCAGGGTACCAGTACCTTGAGAAGTAGGAATATTTAATTGATTACAATACCTGTAGCCTACATGGATGTTTTTTCAGTGTATATCTTTTGGTTTTTAATCATGACCTCAAAGGATATTCTAGATATTAGATACAAATGAACTGGACAGTGGAGTAGACAAGGGCCCTATCTTCTAGCCCGGCGCAAGACGGGACGCATTGTCCCCACGACACAACGGCTTTGCGTCCACTTTGTCCGTGTGTCGCTGTTAAAATAGGGCCCATAATGTCTTAGTCACAGTGTAGTAGGTTTCTATTTAATTATAACATTTAATATCACTTAGAAAATGTCTTACTTTGGTGTGGTCAGTGGGGTTCCATCTATCCACTCAAATGATCCATCTTCGTCTTTGTCACTCAAACCCACCCACACTGTCTTCTTGTTTACACGTTCAACAAAGTCCTGGACAGAAAACAAACACCAAAAAAAACAACAACTGCTGGTTACTGATTTACAAACTGTACCACACTGTCAGATTTGTGTCTCCAGTTTCCACGAAGTGCACTAATGTACACACACACACACACACACACACACACACACACACACACACACACACACACACACACACACACACACACACACACACACACACACACACACACACACACACCTGTTTTTCTTTGCTTTTTATGACCATCAGGTCTGATTGTCTGTTTTTGCACCACTGTCTGCTATTCCACCAGGTTGTCTTCACAGTAGAGATGAAATAACACAGTCCATCACCAAATGTAAATCCATCTGATTCTATCAACAAAACAATAATATTAGCCACTGTTCATTAATTTGCACAAATGAATGACAAATGATAAAAAATCATGATATAACAATGAATAAAAGCAGTGATGTCTCACTGACCACAGAGACTCTTCAGGTCATCTTTTTTGTACAGGTTGTTGATCCTGTCCAGGAGTTGGTTGTACTTGTCCATTTGTTGTTCTCGCTCCACCATGTTGGTCTGATCTGTATGGAAACAATATTTTAAAATGTGTAAATTTGTTAATATTTTTAACATTTGAGATATTTATTTATGTCCACATAAACAGAAGTGCAAGGTGTACAAAGGACATAAACACTGCCAGTGCAGTCAGATAAAGGGAAAACAGCCAGTTACAAAGTGCATGTAAGGCAGAGCATTGTTACATACAAAACAAAAGATGGCATACTTGTTATATTAGAGATCTTCTCTATATTCTATAAGAACTTGTTTTCCTGTAGGGAAGAAATATTTTGATTTCATTTCCGAGTGCGACCCTCTTCTCTTTAATTTGTTGGACAGTTTATTATAATAAAATACATGGCTATGAAACTTGACTTACAGAGATGGAGTGGGACAGCAACATTGAGGAGAGCTAGAACAGCAAAAAGCAATCCAACACCGACTCCAACCCGCCTGTTCCGTCTTTTGTCTGGAGAACACACACACACACACACACACACACACACACACACACACACACACACACACACACACACACACACACACACACACACACACACACACACACACAAAGACACAGACACACACACACACACACACACACACACACACACACACACACACACACACACACACACACACACAGTGAGAAAAGGAGTGAGATCAGTTAAAATCTACAATCAACTTTAGTGTCACTCCACAGGTTTACAGGAGGTGAAATTCATTTTTGTGCAAGTTTCATAATTTTTGTAACTTTCAGAAAGGAGAGGAGGAGGGGGAGGGGGCAGAGAGGGAGCGCAAGGAGAAAATAAAACAGAAGAGAAACATGTTTAGTTTTAGTCTCTTACTAGACTTCAGTTTCTTCCGTAGATGTGTAGCAACATCTTCATAGGTTGCATCATTTATCTGTTGGACATCAAGCTGTTCATAATGTCCTTCTTCACCCATTTCTACTTCAATTCCTGTTGCTGTAGTCGTGGTGTCAGGCATCACATCAATATCATCATAGATTCCATCGTCAGAGATTTGACTGTCTTTCTTTTTGAGTGGATCTCTCTCCTGAGCTGCAGGCCAGGCATCAATATCATCATGGCTTGTATCGTCTATCTCTTGGAGCTCAAGGTTGTCAGAATGTTCAGCCACAGCCATTTCTACCCTTATGACTTGAATTGTTCTTGCAGGTATTTGATATCGTCCACCTCTTCACAACACACTGAAGACGTATATTCACTATCCTAAACGTAGACAGCACTGTTACAGTTACTGTATATCACATATTACAGCTCACACTCTGCGAACCAATAAAATCAAACCACATATTTCCCACACACACACACACACACACGCACACGCGCACGCACACACACACACACACACACACACACACACACACACACACACACACACAGCAACATCCCCTCTCCTCTGCTAGGCTCTGTCGTTTAACACATGATCTTATCTGACAAAATTCATCTAGTTTCTCATAAATGTCAACCACACTGCGTAGGCTGTACTGACAGAAGCTAGAAGTGACCACAGTTTTCCTGTAGCTTCATGCTCTCTCTATAGTCACACAAACACACAAAACTGTCTATCATTAAGAACCAACACCCTAATGAAAAGAATGACAAAAAGACAGGTGTGTGTGTGTGTGTGTGTGTGTGTGTGTGTGTGTGTGCGTGCGTGCGTGCGTGCGTTAATTTGCATTATTATTAGTAGTAGTAGTAGTACTTGTTGTGTACTGATGTGTGCTTAATGATGACGTCATAAGGTGGTGACTGGTAGTCACTGATTACATTCACGTGTGTACACTAGGAGCCGGTGTGTGTGTGTTGTACACGGAGAACCTAATAAACTTACTGGTTTAAATACGGAGTTGATTCTTTAGATAAGTCATCACACTATCTAACAGTACTAGTGCACAGTGCAGTGGTTGGAGGTGTTCTCCCACGTAGACCCTGGTGTCTGGGAGCGACCATCTTTCTTGTAATTTGGACATCGTTGCACTTACCTCTCTCCACCGAGAGAGGGAGACAACTGATAGTGACCTCTAGTCTACATGATAACAGCCTCGGAAACCCATGCCTTTTTTTTAACATGATAATGATGCCTGGGTCATTTTCAGACGTACCGACACTGCCATCCAGTGGCAGGTCTATATCTATATAGACAGCAGGAGAATTGCTCTGTTTTAGCTAGAGAGATCTGCCTATTGCTAAACCACTAGTTCTCAAACTTTTTTGTGGCAGGGACCCCCCCCCCCCCCCCCCCCTCATGACGCGCTATGAGTTTGTGGATCTGCTATTTTTGAATATCTGAAGTATAAAATATGGTTAGAGTGGTTAAAATGATTGTTGACACTATATTAACTACATTTTCTGGGGACCCCCTGGAACACCTCCCCCACCCCTCCCAAGGACCCCTGGGGGTCCCTAAACCCCACATTGAGAACCACTGATCGAAACACTAACATATATAATAGTGATAATGTGGAGTGTGTCGAGAGAAAGCAGCTTAATCTGTCCAAAACATTGGTCTGTTTTTGTGTCTAAATAAATTAATGGCATCAACAGCTACGACGAGTGTGCGGAAACTCTTCAAGTACACCCCATGGACATGACACTAGTATGTCACTTGACCAGTGGTGGAAGAAGTACTCAGATATTTTACTTAAGTAAAAGTAGCAATACCACATTATTAAAATACTCTGTTACAATTAAAGGGCCTGTGTTCAAAAATGGTACTTGAGTAAAAGTACAAAAGTATTGGCATCAAAATATACTTAAAGTACCAAAAGTAAAAGTACTAAAATGTTTGGAAATAGCAGATGTACAAGCTCACAACGTGTCAACGCGATGGTAGCTTGTAAAAAATAGGGCTAAAGTGGTTAAGGTATGTTTTATAATATAATCATTTATATCTGCAAAGTAACTACTAGTAACTAAAGTTTTCAAATAATTGTAGTGGAGTAAAAGTACAATATTTGCCTCTGAGATGTAGTGGAGTAGAAGCAAAAGTATTGGAAATTGGAAATACTCCAGCAAAGTAAAAATACCTTAAAACTGTACTTAAGTACAGTACTTGAGTAAATGTACTTTACACCACTGCACATGATGTAGGCCTACAAGCAAACCCCGTGGACATGACACTATAGTCACAGGGACCCCATTCTAACCCTTGTTGCTGAGAGCCAAGCAAGGAGGCATTGTGTTCCATTTGTATAGTCTTTGCTGTGACTCGACCAGGGATTGAACCTGCAACCTACCATTCTCATGATGGACATTCTAACCACAAGGGTGACAGTCCTCTTACAGTACCTGGGCTTCCACAACGTGCCCCTGGTCGCTGTGGAGCACTTCGGGGGCCCCAAGCCACCAGAGCATCTGGTTGACCCCAGCGGAACATCTGGTTGACCCCAGCGGAACGCCTTTTCGACTCAATATTGGTACAGACAGACAGACCCAATCAGAGTGTAGACCAATGGACCCAATTTCAAACTTCCGGCAGTCTTCCGGATGCTTCAAACGCCAGTGAGAAACTTTCATAGAAATTAATAGTTGGGGGCGGGGAAATCCGCTAGTTCAGCGAGTTTTTATTATAACTCTAAGGGTTGACCAGTTTCTCCACCACAGTCGCTGCAGGTCTGGTCTGGAACTGCGTACAATACGCCTCTGGCCACTTGGTCAAGTAATCCAGTGATTCTCAACCCTTTTCATTTCAAGGACCCCCCGTTTGATAGGCATTAGACCATAGACACCCATTTTATTTACTTTATTGTATTGTTGATAAAACAATACAAAAATGTGTTTTTAGAATTGGCCTCAGGCCTAAATAAAAAAAGAAAAGGTGATCTATAAGCTCACAACGCAGTGTATCGTGGTGAATTGTGAGTTTGTAGATTTGCTATTTTCTTTAAGAATAAAACACATGATAGGTACAATGTAAGAGTATAAGAATGAAATGAAAATGAAAATTAAATAATTATAGACTTTGACATTGGACGTCTGCACTGATCTGACTATAATATTCTATTAATACATATATGTAGCATATAAATGGACAATTCGTCACCAGTGATATCATATAAAGAATATACATTACATCTTTTGCCAACATGCATGAACAGTTATCTATTGACAATGAACGTATGTAGCAACAGTAAATACTTTGAGAGAGTGATAATAGGCTATGTACGTACAGTCTCAACCAGCCTTATGCCCCCCAAAAGAGGAAGGGGAAAAAAAACACTTTGGGTGCACTATATGCACAACTGCAGTGTAGCTACAGAATGTTCCTGCCAAATGCTTCAGATAGTTGGGAACACAAAAAAAAGCGTCTTTGGTTTCAAAGCATTTATTTAGCCTGGACAGCTCTACCAGCAGTGACAGAGGAAAGGGAAGTGCTGACTGTGTTCCTGGGATGTGAGAGACAGAGTCGAGCACAGAAAATACACACTGTTGTGTTTGTTCTAAAAGGTGGTTGAACAGCATCAGAGGGTCTATTGATGGTTCTGGGTTCATTGCAACTGGGTAAGCTGCAGGTATAGATATAGGTAGCGAAGTGGTTCTCAAACTTGTATGTATACGTGTGTATGTTTTTGGCAGCGGACCCCCTATCTGAATATGTTTGTTTTTTTTGCCAGGGACCTCCAGCAAGGATTTGAGTTACAAATGTTTAACTTAAATAAATGTCGATTTTTTTTTTAAATAGCAGATCTACGAGCTAATAAGGCGGCATGAAGTGACTTGAAAAAAAGCTTTATCAGACTTAAAAATTAAATGTTTATGCCTAAAATGATACAGGTGTGGAAGCCATTTTTAATTGTAGACGTAACTTGTCGAATGTTCATGCATGTTCTAACCATGTATAGCCTATTTACATTACTTAATTTCCAAATATTGTAATTTATTTAACATTTTGAGAAGAAGAAAAAAAAGGCCAATCTAATATCGAGGTGTCCAGTGCCCACTCTTCCTGTTACCCATACACCCTCCAGGCAGGAAGAAATGAATCAGAGAGGGAAAGAAAGAGAGGGGGGAAAGGAGACATCAGTGGTGTAAAGTAACTAAGTACATTTACTCAAGTACTGTACTTAAGTACAATTTTGAATGTTTTACTTTACTGGAGTATTTCCAGTTTCCAGTCCATATTTTACTCCACCACAATTATTTGAAAACTTTAGTTACTAGTTACTTTATAGATTTTGATTATTAATACAAAACAATCACTAGGCCTAACCACTTCAGCCCTATACATTTCGGCCATTAAAAAATAGCTGATCTACAAGCTAGCTCACAATCCCAATTGTAGATCTGCTATTTTCAAAAGATTTTTATACAATTTATACATTTGAAAACTTGTGAAATGGGAAATTCTGTATAATGAGTACTTACTTTTGGTAATTTAAGTGCATTTTGATACCAATACTTTTGTACTTTTACTCAAAATTTTTTTTATATTTTCTTGTAAGAGTATTTCTACATCGCAGTATTTATTGATACTTGATACTTTTACTTAAGTTAGAAAAAGGTAATACTTTTTCCACTGCTGGGAGACTTTTAGTGTGAGAGTGTGGTAATAAATAAATGATTATCTTGCGCCAGGGGGAATGCAAACTTGATATAGCTTAGTAGTGCCTCAAGTGTGTTTTTTTGGGACGTAGAGAAAGGAACCGCGTTTATTTGTTCAGTCAGCGATTATTCACCCGATCTACTATGAATCACCCCATTCAATGGAAAGGAATTGCTCCAAATGTTCCCATTATATGGGGTGGAATTGTACAATCTCTGCAACCCCGCTCACCCAGGTTACCGAAATTACTCCTAAAACCCCATTTAATGGAAAGTCTTCTCCATTGGCTGTTCTCTCGGACACCCCGCCCACCTCTTTCAGACTCGGGTTACAAAAATTACTGCAGAAGTCCCATTTAATGGTATTGAGAGGTTGCCATGGCAACATGGGCTAATATTGCGGTGGTTTTAAATGCATTTTGATTATATAACATTTATATTGTCACATTTATAATTTCTTTTTTATTTTCCCATCCTTCAGTGAATTTATATGATTTTTTTTTAATAATGTATTTATTTATTCATTCTTTAATTTATTTTTTGCTGACCGAAATTGCGTTGCCATTGTGTTTAATTATTAATTATTTAATGATATTGATAATGTAATTTGGGCCATCGTGTTTATTCATTATTAAATGATAAAAATCAGTTTATTTGTTAAGTTTGGTAAGGGAGGGGTGTGGTGGATTGCTCCATTTACAACGCTAACATAAACGATCAGATTTCAAATATGAAGTGCTTAACTAAAGGCCACGGATGTTACAATTGTGTACGTTCCAGCTTGAGTACCCATATCTTCCGTATTGTTCAATAAAAAGCCTTTTAATCCGATCGACGGCCATTTTCTCCGTCTTTTCATCAGCTTTCAACTATGCGATCCTATCGGTTGGGAGGTGTATTGCACATTATAACTCTATGCGAAAATGGCCGACGATCGGATTAAAATGCTTTTTATCCAACAATACGGAAGATATGGGTACTCATGCTGAAACGTCGGCATGTATAACATCCTGGGCATTTAGGTAAGCACTTCATATTTGAAATCTGTACGTTTGTGTAGACGTTACAGTTGTAAATTGAGCAATTCATCACACCAGGTTGAAGAATGTCCATGACCGTCATCTTTCAGGCCTACCGCTGATAACCATTAGCACATTGTCTCAAAGTGGGGTCCGGGGACCCCCAGGGGTACTTGAGGGGGTTCCAGGGGGTCCCCAGCTAAATGATGGACAGGGACCAAATGGACCCTTATGGGTCTGTAACTCTGAGAGTGTACAAATGTAACCAAATGGACCCTAACAGGTCCATTTGGTTCCATTTGTACACTCTCAGAGTTAAATGAACATTGATTTTACAATATGAAAGTGGGTCCCAGAGACCTACATGCCATTAAATGGGGGTCCGTAGCCTAATGCATGTCAAACTGGGGGTCCTTGAAATTAAAATGGTTGAAATCACTGCTAGAGAGCCGTAAAAATCTTCTCTTATGGGGGTCCCTGGCTTATCATTTCAAATGGGGGTCCGCGGTCTAATAAGTGTCTATTTGGGGGTCCTTGGCACGAAAAAGTTTGAGAACCATTGCATTAGCACATGAAGTCAATTCATTGTTTAATTTCAAATAAGTTTCATTTCACTTATACCACTTCATTCTGTTGATGTTTCTATTTTACTGCTACAGCAATTCATCACAAGGCTTTTTCTTTACTATTTAGCATAAATATAGTCCTGGTTATTTCTCCCTAACGCCCTAAAAAGTCCAAACGGGACTATGTGGTTTGCGCATGTGCAAAGGAACGTTCAACATGGTGTGGTGGGTGTGGTGGGGATTGCTCCATTTACAACGCTAACGTCCAGGTCATAAACGATCAGATTTCAAATATGAAGTGCTTAACTAAAGGCCATGGATGTTAAAATGGTGTACGTTCCAGCTTGAGTACCCATATCTTCAGTATTGTTCAATAAAAAGCCTTTTAATCCGATCGACGGCCATTTTCTCCGTCTTTTCATCAGCTTTCAACTATGCGATCCTATCGGTTGGGAGGTGTATTGCACATTATAACTCTATACGAAAATGGCAGCCAATCGGATTAAAATGCTTTTTATTGAACAACACGGAATATACGGGTATTTTTGAGGGATCGTACATAATTGTAACGTCCGTGGCCATGGGGTAAGCACTTTATAGTTGAAATCTAGACGTTTATGTAGATGTACGGGCCGTAAATGGAAAAAGTGCAAACATCAGGTTGAAGTGTCATGATATGAAACCTATCTATCTATCTATCTACATTGGACTGACACAACGTGAGCTAAGAGACGTGGTTTAAATGCAACATAACACACATCACCACCCAAACAAACCTGGAAATATTCTGTGCATTTTCATATTTTGTTGATCATTTTTCGATAAGTGTTTGTTGAGAACGAGAGATTTGTTTAACTTTTCCAACCCCGTGACGTCACGTCAGATTACTTCCGCATTCCGCGTGTTCGTACTCATGTCTCTGTCAGTGTCAATAAAGATCTGACAAAACAAATGTTTTATGATCTATCTAAACGTTCAAATGTTTTAAAAAGGTGCTGACCCTATGGCCACGGATGTTACAATTATGTGCGGGTCCTTAAAAGTACCCGTATCTTCCGTATTGTTTAATAAAAAGCATTTTAATCTGATTGGTGGCCATTTTATCAGAGAGTTGTAATGTTGCGTGAGTGCAGTACACCTTTCAACCCATAGGGTCAGGTGAAAACATATGGAGAAAATGGCCAGCAATTGGATTAAAAGGCTTTTTATTGAACATTACAAAAGATAGAGGTACTTTTGAGAACCCATACATGATTTTAACATCTGTGGCCATGAGTTAATAATTTTATATTTAAAGTTTGAAGATTTATGTTGATGTACAGGCTGTAAATGCAGAAGTGCAAACACCAGGTTAAAGTTTCGCCATGACTGCCATAATGTATTATGGTTTCCAAGTGCTATACTGCCACCGGACATAGACATTAAAACATTAAAACAGATCAAATAATTGCTGTTTGTGGTTCTATAGGGCGTTGGTGTAAAGTAACTAAGTACATTTACTCAAGTACTGTACTTAAGTACAATTTTGAGGTATTTTTACTTTACTGGAGTATTTCCCAATTCTCAGTACTTTAAACGAAATGATGCAACGCTGATATCGCTTTTGTAATGCATTTTATAATATTTAAGGCACCCCGTGTGTATTGTATTCCAATAATAATAATAATAATAATAAGGGTAATAATAATCATAATAATAATAATGTAATTATAGAGCAGTAACACACTGAAATAATAAGGGTAATAATAATAATAATAAGGGTAATAATTGAATGTAGAACAGTAACACACTGGAATAATAATGTAATGTATAGAGCAGTAACACACTGGAATAATAATAATAATAATAATAATAATAAGGGTAATAATAATAATAAGGGTAATAATAACAATAGTTAAGCCGTACACGATAGGGAGTTCCAATAGAAAAATATAAGCCTCGTGTACAATATAGGCTCGAAGTACTTGCGAGCGTTCACGCCCCCATAGTTATAATGGGGCGTGTACGCTTGCATATGGGTGTCGTGTACGGCACCTGTGCTGACTACAATTTCCCAATGGAGGGCAGCAGTGAGCCATTTGTTGAGATCTAATAGGCCCATCCACATGTTTTACAGATCTAATTAGCCCATCTACATGTTTTACAGTTCTAATTGCTCCATCCACATGTTTTACAGATCTAATTGCTCCATCCACATGTTTTACAGATCTAATTGCTCCATCCACATGTTTTACAGATTTAATTGGCCCATCCACATGTTTTACATATCTAATTATCCCATCCACATGTTTTACAGATCTAATTTCTCCATCCACATGTTCTACAGATCTAATTTCTCCATCCACATGTTCTACAGATCTAATAGGCCCATCCGCATGTTTTACAGATCTAATTGCTCCATCTACATGTTTTACAGATTTAATTGGCCCATCCATGTTTTACACATCTAATTAGCCCATCCACATGTTTTACATATCCAACTAGCCCATCCACATGTTTTACAGATCTAATAGGCCTATCCACATGTTTTACAGATCTAATTGCTCCATCCACATGTTTTACAGATCTAATAGGCCCATCCACATGTTTTACAGATCTAATTAGCCCATCCACGTGTTTTACAGATCTACTGTGATTAGTTCATGTGTACACAGACATCTATAGGTGCGACTGCAGTAAGCCACTTACTGTAGTTAGTTCATGTGTACACAGTGGTTACTCCCTATGGTCTGAGTATCTACAGGGCTGACAAGTAAAGTCTAATAGAGAGTATTAGAGTCTGCTAAAGCCTAGTACACTCTAGTCTAGCCTAGTCCAGCCTGTTCCATGCTAGTATGGCCTATACCACCTTCCCCTAGTCTGTTCTCCCAACAGGCTGGACTATACTAGTTTTGGTGCACTAGGCTGTACTGTACTGTACTGTACTGTACTGTACTGTACTGTACTGTACTGTACTGTACTGTACTGTACTGTACTAGACTCTACTGGTCTCTAATAGGCTGTTTTAAGCTCTAGTAGGCTTTGCTAGGCTTTGCTGGGCTCTATGAGGCTATAAAAGACAGTACTTTACTGTGGCTCATGCAAAACTATGGCTCGTGAACACAAGCTATGGCCCGTGTACACAGTGGTTACTCCCTATGGTCTGAGTATCTACAGGGCTGATGTAACCCAGGTTTCAAAAGGTTTTCAAAAGGTTTGTGTCACTGCTGTCTGTGTGTCACTGACAGAGTGACACACACAGTCACACACACACTCAGTCTCACTCAATCAATCAGTCACACCAGTGCTTGCAATTGTCAATCATTGCAATCACAGCCACGCCCTAAAGCAGAGACAGTCTGCAATAGCAGAGTGAGGTGCACACCACTCTGAGGCTACTGCAGACTTCCACCCAAACTAATACTCTCTATTATACTTTACTAGTCCCTTGTCAGCCCTGTAGATACTCAGACCATAGGGAGTAACCACTGTGTACACATAGTGGCCAAATTATTCAAGAAGCCCAATAACCCTAATTTTCAGAACCACATGTTTGTGTGTGAGGAAAGTTATATGGACGCGTCCGGGGTGAAGAGCTGATCAATAATACGTTGTCCGATTGTTTCAGCGCCCCCTAGGGGCCGAGATAATAGTGAAAAACTGTTTGAAAGGAGTAAAAACAAAATTGGACACCTGTTTCTGGGTCAGCGCGTCGCCCCGAACGCGCCCATATAACTCTCCTCGCACACGGCCTTACCATACTCCTTAATTGGCTAGGGTCAAATGTCAAGTTATTTCGCGCAATAAAGCGATATATCTCAAAATCGATGCATTTTTAGAATCCACCTTTCGGATATGTTGTACAGCTCGCCAAGGCGCACGCATGGATGTCTTGTTTGTCCCGGTACGACACTCCTAAGTTGACCTCCTACACTTTCAGAAGGCACATAGAGTCTTATATCTTAAGACCATATCAAAGGACAAAGTCAGAAATAGAAGTGTGTCGTAACGGGACAAACAAGACATCCACATGTGCGTCTCAGCCAGCTGTACAACATATCCAAAAAGTGGACCCTAAGTCCTTATCGTATTCGAGATATTGAGCGAGATAGCGAAGCCGTAACCATAGCCAATTAAGGGATAATTAAATCATGATTTGATATTAGGGTTTGATTATTTCAAATTTTAGCATTATTTTACGTGTAGATTTGGAAAAAAAATGTATCGGAGAAATCACAGGCTTGGAACACCCTAAAACCAACCAGGAAGTGGCCTTTTGAGGCACTTCCTGTTGTCCGAGAAAAAAGAAACTTGCATATTTGGAATCAGCGCCATCACATTAGTCTAAAGCCAGAGTCTCGAAGAAAAATACAATTTCTAAAAATGTAACGAGGGTTGACCTTTGCAGTCTTTTCGCTGACCTTTGAGCTTTATCAGTGTCAAAAAAAATCAGGGCCGGTGCCAAAAAATCTGGCTTACTCTCAATATGGATTGAGAGAAGTTTCGGATTTTAAAAAAATATCTGGAGCGATTAGTTACAGATTTTGTGCTCAACAAAATCAGTTTTTTATACAAAAGTCAACGTCCAATCTTTTTGGTGACCGTTTGTATTTCTCAAGGTCCTAGAAAATCGAGACCTATCCCATTCAATTCAGCGTCTTTTTTTGAGTCTGAAAAGGTGTTTTTTAATTTAAAAATAAAATATTTTTTAAAAATGTGAGAAAAGCTAAACTTTGAACTATTTCAAAAATCTATAACTTCTTATTAAACAATTCTAGACTATTGATGTAACCTACCATTCGACTCAATATCATATAAATAAGAGGGTGGAAGGGTCAAAATAAAATAATAATATGTTTGTGAAAAAAGCTTCAAGTTTACTAAACTTTAACGCTTGTTTAAACCACTTTTTAAGGGTCATACAAAATCGAGACCTAGTCCATTCGATTCAGCGTCCTCTTCTGAGTCTGAAAACGTGTTTTTTAATTTAAAAAAAATATTTTTGAAAATTGTGAGAAAAGCTTAACTTTTTTTTTTCAAAAATCTATAACTTCTTATTGAAGTTATAGATTTTATGATATTGAGTCGAATGGTAGGTTACATCAATAGTCTAGAATTGTTTAATAAGAAGTTATAGATTTTTGAAATAGTTCAAAGTTTAGCTTTTCTCACATTTTTAAAAAATATTTTATTTTTAAATTAAAAAACACCTTTTCAGACTCAAAAAAAGACGCTGAATTGAATGGGATAGGTCTCGATTTTCTAGGACCTTGGGAAATACAAACGGTCACCAAAAAGATTGGACGTTGACTTTTGTATAAAAAACTGATTTTGTTGAGCACAAAATCTGTAACTAATCGCTCCAGATATTTTTTTTAAATCCGAAACTTCTCTCAATCCATATTGAGAGTAAGCCAGATTTTTTGGCACCGGCCCTGATTTTTTCTGACACTGATAAAGCTCAAAGGTCAGCGAAAAGACTGCAAAGGTCAACCCTCGTTACATTTTTATAGCCTCATTAAGCTAATCATATGGAGACCCACTGGACATAATTTGGGAATCCCCAGTATGGAAACAACTCTCTCAGGAGAGCAGTGCAAAGACTAGCCATGGTTTGTGTAGAACAAGGTGTCTCTGGGGAGGGGATGGGAGGCTGCCAAGTGGGATAAGACATCTGTGACAAGGCTCAAGCCCCATGCAGGGACTGCTGATGTTCTCTGTAAATCTTTGTGAAATGTGCTGTTTATGGCATTCCAGAGATTTCACCTTATGTGTACCTAATGGCCCAGTAAGAGTATGCAGGGACGAGAGGAAAGTTGGATGGACTGAAATGTCACATCCTGTTCAGCTAATACCTTCATTCACAATTTTGGAGAATAAGTGACTATTTCTTTGGTTTTTTGTTAGATCTTTATTTGCTCAGCATACACCAGGGTTTCCCAAAGTGGGTGCCGTGGCACCCTAGGGTGCCTTGATGCCTGTCCAGGGGTGATGAAGAATAATTTGATAATGTTTGGAATTCACCAACATCACTTCAGTAAGTTTAACCACTTAGATCCGCTATATATATCAGCGTTGCATCATTTCGTTTAAAGTACTGAGAATTGGGAAATACTCCAGTAAAGTAAAAATACCTCAAAATTGTACTTAAGTACAGTACTTGAGTAAATGTACTTAGTTACTTTACACCAACGCCCTATAGAACCACAAACAGCAATTATTTGATCTGTTTTAATGTTTTAATGTCTATGTCCGGTGGCAGTATAGCACTTGGAAACCATAATACATTATGGCAGTCATGGCGAAACTTTAACCTGGTGTTTGCACTTCTGCATTTACAGCCTGTACATCAACATAAATCTTCACACTTTAAATATAAAATGATTAACTCATGGCCACAGATGTTAAAATCATGTATGGGTTCTCAAAAGTACCTCTATCTTTTGTAATGTTCAATAAAAAGCCTTTTAATCCAATTGCTGGCCATTTTCTCCATATGTTTTCACCTGACCCTATGGGTTGAAAGGTGTACTGCACTCACGCAACATTACAACTCTCTGATAAAATGGCCACCAATCAGATTAAAATGCTTTTTATTAAACAATACGGAAGATACGGGTACTTTTAAGGGCCCGCACATAATTGTAACATCCGTGGCCATAGGGTCAGCACCTTTTTAAAACATTTGAACGTTTAGATAGATCATAAAACATTTGTTTTGTCAGATCTTTATTGACACTGACAGAGACATGAGTACGAACACGCGGAATGCGGAAGTAATCTGACGTGACGTCACGGGGTTGGAAAAGTTAAACAAATCTCTCGTTCTCAACAAACACTTATCGAAAAATGATCAACAAAATATGAAAATGCACAGAATATTTCCAGGTTTGTTTGGGTGGTGATGTGTGTTATGTTGCATTTAAACCACGTCTCTTAGCTCACGTTGTGTCAGTCCAATGTAGATAGATAGATAGATAGATAGGTTTCATATCATGACACTTCAACCTGATGTTTGCACTTTTTCCATTTACGGCCCGTACATCTACATAAACGTCTAGATTTCAACTATAAAGTGCTTACCCCATGGCCACGGACGTTACAATTATGTACGATCCCTCAAAAATACCCGTATATTCCGTGTTGTTCAATAAAAAGCATTTTAATCTGATTGGCTGCCATTTTCGTATAGAGTTATAATGTGCAATACACCTCCCAACCGATAGGATCGCATAGTTGAAAGCTGATGAAAAGACGGAGAAAATGGCCGTCGATCGGATTAAAAGGCTTTTTATTGAACAATACTGAAGATATGGGTACTCAAGCTGGAACGTACACCATTTTAACATCCATGGCCTTTAGTTAAGCACTTCATATTTGAAATCTGATCGTTTATGACCTGGACGTTAGCGTTGTAAATGGAGCAATCCCCACCACACCCACCACACCATGTTGAACGTTCCTTTGCACATGCGCAAACCACATAGTCCCGTTTGGACTTTTTAGGGCGTTAGGGAGAAATAACCAGGACTATATTTATGCTAAATAGTAAAGAAAAAGCCTTGTAATGAATTGCTGTAGCAGTAAAATAGAAACACCAACAGAATGAAGTGGTATAAGTGAAATGAAACTTATTTGAAATTAAACAATGAATTGACTTCATGTGCTAATGCAATGGTTCTCAAACTTTTTCGTGCCAAGGACCCCCAAATAGACACTTATTAGACCGCGGACCCCCATTTGAAATGATAAGCCAGGGACCCCCATAAGAGAAGATTTTTACGGCTCTCTAGCAGTGATTTCAACCATTTTAATTTCAAGGACCCCCAGTTTGACATGCATTAGGCTACGGACCCCCATTTAATGGCATGTAGGTCTCTGGGACCCACTTTCATATTGTAAAATCAATGTTCATTTAACTCTGAGAGTGTACAAATGGAACCAAATGGACCTGTTAGGGTCCATTTGGTTACATTTGTACACTCTCAGAGTTACAGACCCATAAGGGTCCATTTGGTCCCTGTCCATCATTTAGCTGGGGACCCCCTGGAACCCCCTCAAGTACCCCTGGGCCTGGGGGTCCCCGGACCCCACTTTGAGACAATGTGCTAATGGTTATCAGCGGTAGGCCTGAAAGATGACGGTCATGGACATTCTTCAACCTGGTGTGATGAATTGCTCAATTTACAACTGTAACGTCTACACAAACGTACAAATTTCAAATATGAAGTGCTTACCTAAATGC
Source organism: Gymnoscopelus microlampas (assembly GCF_963454915.1). Taxonomy (NCBI): domain Eukaryota; kingdom Metazoa; phylum Chordata; class Actinopteri; order Myctophiformes; family Myctophidae; genus Gymnoscopelus; species Gymnoscopelus microlampas. The sequence goes on along the minus strand of NC_139956.1, from coordinate 34,873,327 downwards.
CCAGGATGTTGTACATGCCGACGTTTCAGCATGAGTACCCATATCTTCCGTATTGTTGGATAAAAAGCATTTTAATCCGATCGTCGGCCATTTTCGCATAGAGTTATAATGTGCAATACACCTCCCAACCGATAGGATCGCATAGTTGAAAGCTGATGAAAAGACGGAGAAAATGGCCGTCGATCGGATTAAAAGGCTTTTTATTGAACAATACGGAAGATATGGGTACTCAAGCTGGAACGTACACAATTGTAACATCCGTGGCCTTTAGTTAAGCACTTCATATTTGAAATCTGATCGTTTATGTTAGCGTTGTAAATCGAGCAATCCACCACACCCCTCCCTTACCAAACTTAACAAATAAACTGATTTTTATCATTTAATAATGAATAAACACGATGGCCCAAATTACATTATCAATATCATTAAATAATTAATAATTAAACACAATGGCAACGCAATTTCGGTCAGCAAAAAATAAATTAAAGAATGAATAAATAAATACATTAAAAAATCATATAAATTCACTGAAGGACGGGAAAATAAAAAAGAAATTATAAATGTGACAATATAAATGTTATATAATCAAAATGCATTTAAAACCACCGCAATATTAGCCCATGTTGCCATGGCAACCTCTCAATACCATTAAATGGGACTTCTGCAGTAATTTTTGTAACCCGAGTCTGAAAGAGGTGGGCGGGGTGTCCGAGAGAACAGCCAATGGAGAAGACTTTCCATTAAATGGGGTTTTAGGAGTAATTTCGGTAACCTGGGTGAGCGGGGTTGCAGAGATTGTACAATTCCACCCCATAGAATGGGAACATTTGGAGCAATTCCTTTCCATTGAATGGGGTGATTCATAGTAGATCGGGTGGATTATTAACCTGGAAGTCACTGCGTCACAGGACATGATGGTAGGATAGCCTACTGCACAGACCAGCCGTTTCTTACACTAACAAACAAACCAACTAACTATCAGAAAGAAAGGAACCCCTCATTTAACGCAACCATGGAGTAGGGTAGGCTAAAGTATTTCTGTCTATTTGGATAATGTTGCACAGAGTTTTATTTAGAGATGGGACATAGAAAGAAAACAGATTACCTCAACTTTTGGTCGTTTTTTTTTTTTTTTTTACTAAACGGTGAAGGATTGTAACTTTATAAGCTCTCCTCCACTGAAGAGCGGCCAGCGTGACTGCAGTTCCACCACCATGACAATAAAAGAAGTTTATTGCGCACTGTTCTGCTCTGGGCTGGAGAGACGCGTGATGTGTAGTTAACACACCACGTCCACGACACTCTGGCCTGGAGGACTATTATAGGAGGACGGTTTGCAGCTTATTGGACCATCATCCGTGATGTCCTCCAGCAGCACAGACAACCAGCAGGACCACCATCACCCCGGGTCTAGGTCTGGGTCTGGGACGGGGTCTGGACCCGTGCGTAACGGCGTCGGAAGCGGCCGGTACCGGAGAGGAGATGCCACCGAGGAGGTGGCACTGAAGAGGACCACCCTCACCAGGCACAAGAGAATGGGTAGGCTGGCGATAAGACTGCCGGTGTCACGATTAAAAACAAGGGACATATCCACTGGTGTAAAGTAACGAAGTACTCAAGTACTGTACTTACATTAAGACCTGAGGTGATTCTTAAAAATGTTTCAAAATCCTAACAGTTTTTTTGAAAAAAAAAAAAAAAAAAAAAAGTTTCAAGATTTTTCAAAAATAGCAGATCTACAAGCTCATAGATAGCCAAAGAAATCTTAAGTGACACAGATGCGTTTCAGGTCTTAATGGGTTAAGAACAATTTTGAGGTACTTTGCTGGACTGGAGTATCTAGCCCTGACATGACTGTCGTATCAGGACATGTGCGCAACTTGTACTTAGTTTTGGATTCTTTTCCCATTTACAACCCGTACATCTACATACACGTTCAGATTTCAAATATAAAGTAATGACCCCATGGCCATGGATGTAACAAGTTAAAACGCTTGGGTTTAACTACCCGTATCTTCCGTATTGATCAATAAAACGTATTTTAATCCGATTGGTGGCCATTTTCTTAAAATTTCCTTCATATGCTTTCAACTACGCGACCTTATCGGTTGGGAGGTGTATTGCACTCTGATACATTATAACTCTATAAGAAAATGGCCGCCAATCGGATTAAAATGCTTTTTATTGAACAATACGGAAGATAAGGATACTTAAACCCGAGCGTTGGACTTTTAACATCCATGGCCGTGGGGTAAGAACTTTATATTTGACATTTGCACGTTTATGTAGATGTACGGGTTGTAAATGGAGAACATGCCAAAACCAGGTACAAGTTGCGCCATGACGCTTGTGACAGACGAGCGTCATGTGAACCATATGGCTAGAGTATTTCATTTTCCAATACTTTTACTTCTACTCATCTCAGAGGCAAATATTGCACTTTTTACTCCACTGCATTTATTTGAAAACTTTAGTTAATATTATTAATAGTACTAGTTAAGATACTTTGTATTTTGACTATTATTACAAAACATCAGTCCTCCTATACTTCTATAGGAGGAGCTATTTGAAAATAGCTGATCTACAAGCTCAGCTTTGTGAGCTTGTAGATCAGCTATTTTCAAAGGATTTTTTCATACATTTTGAAAACTTGTGAAGGACATTCTATGTAATGAGTACTTTTACTTTTGGTACTTTTAAGTAGGCTATATTTTGATGTCAATTCTGAATACCAGACTTTTATAATAGAGTATTTCTACATTGCAGTAGGCCTATTGATACTTTTACTTCAGTTCAGAATGTGAGTACTTCTTCCACCACTGAACAGATCTACAAGCCAGCTGCTGGATAGATGATATATGTTCTTTTTGGCAAGCGACACCGTTGTACTACGGAGTAAACATGTTGCTATCGTTATAGGTCACGTGATTATTTTAACCAGAATTGACCCAATGTTGTTCAACCATCTCTCTCTCTGTGTCTCTCTCTCTCTCTCTCTCTCTCTCTCTCCAATTATCAGGGGAATTATTTGCATGTGGAATGTGTTTACCTTGCCAAAGCAAGTGTGAAACAAAACACACACACACACACACACACACACACACACACACACACACACACACACACACACACACACACACACACACACACACACACACACAGTGTTCCAAATCATAAGTGAGGCAACAGGCTATTCAACAGATCATCTATCATGTGAACGCCCTGCATGAGTGATTTCATAATGCTAGAGCCAACATAGTGGTGATAATGGTTTACTAACAACCAGGGAAAGCCCACAGCGTGTGCAGTTAGTCCAGACCAGTCCAACTTGATTTGTAGAACACTTTTTAAACCAAGGAACCAGTGTTGATTTTGATTTAGTTTGTCCTAGTCTTTTGAATACAATTCCATTTAGTTTTAGTCGTCTGAAATGTTTTAGTTTTTGTCTAGTTTTAGTCGACTAAATATCCTAAGATTATAAATCTACAGTTGATTTAGTCGACTAAAATGCAATGGATGATTTTACACGTGGTTGCATGCTGAAAATAGCCGATCTACTGTAGATCGGCTATTTTCAGAGTGCAACACCCGAGCACAAGCGAACATAAAATGACTTCTATACTTCTACTGGATTTCTTCTCCACTAGTCCCTCCATAACATTTTAGTCTAGTTTTTTATTTAGCTTCGTTTTTATTTAGTTTTCGTCAATGAAAAAAGGTAGTCGACGAAAAATGTTCGTCATAGTTTTAGTCGACAAGATCAGCACTGCAGAGAACCTACAACTGTCATCAAGATAGGCCTACACAATAAACTGCACGATAAAGCCTTACAGTGGTTCAGTGGTTCTCAAACATTTTCATATCAAGGACCCTCAAATTGATTGGACACTGACTCCCATTTGAATGTAAATTTGTTATTATATTTTTTGGAAAATAGTAGATCTACAAGCATCGATTTAGTATAGGAAGGGGGCATGTCTGATAAAACTCATATCAAATATCTAAATACTGAATCAAGCAACTCTGGGGTGCTCAGAGAAGCCAGAGTAGATGATAAAATGACCACAAACATGTTTTAAAGTGAAATATCCCTTTAAGTGTTCAAACTGCTCCCCGTTTTCGTGGCTGGGGACCCCCTGGAACCCCCTCGGACCCCACTTTGAGAACAACTGCCTTAAATGACCATGCAATGTGAAGAATTATTAAGAACTTGTAAGACCAAATCCTCAGAGCGTATTGTATGTGCTTCTGCAGCTGTGTGCGCGTACGTGTGTGTGTGTGTGTGTGTGTGCGTGTGCGTGTGTGTGTGTGCATTTCCTATCAAATTGAACTGAATGCGCATATTATCAAGGCCCACAACTCTCTGATCGTGATTTACTGCCAGAACATTTTTGGACTGGGGTTTGGCTTTTGGGATTTGGCTTTTTTCTAAACAACCTATCCGGTAATCCGGTATATATGCAACAAGAGAACTTCAACAAAGAGTGCTGTGGTGTAGCAAGTGTACAGCAGTGAGTACTATAGGACGGTGGTTCTCAAAAGTGGGGTCCGGGGACCCCCAGTGGTCCTCCTTGAGGGGGTTCCAGGGGGTCCCCAGCAAAAGTATTTAATACAGCATCACAATCATCTTAACCACTTTATCCATTTACACGTTGGCTACTCAAAAATAGCAGATATACAAGCTCACGGCGTGTCACTTCGTGCCTCGTTGCGAGCTTGAAGCCTACAGCATTGGTTCTCAAAGTGTGGTCTGGAGACCCCCAGGGGTCCTTGAGGGAGTTCCAGGGGGTCCCCAGCAAAATGATGGATAGTTAGGAACCAAATGGACCTTTATGTGTGTGTGTGTAACTCAGAGAGTGTAGAAATGGGCCCTAACGGGTCCATTTGGTTCCATTTGTACACTTCTCAGAGTTACATTAACATTGATTTTACAATATAAATTGGGGTCCCAGAGATAGAATAGAAATGCCATTAAATGGGGGTCCGTAGCCTAATGCATGTCAAATTGGGGGTCCTTGAAATTAAAATGGTTGAGAATCACTGCTATAGGGACGTAAAAATCTTCTCTTATGGGGGTCCCTGGCATATCTTTTCAAATGGGGGTCTGCGGGCTAGTAAGTGTCAATTTGGGGGTCCTTGACATGAAAAAGTTTGAGAACCACTAGTTTCAAAAAAGTTTGAGGAACACCATCTGCTATGTTGTTTGAGAACCTCTGCTGTAGGACCTGTATAATGTTTGTGGGTTTATTTTGTTTACAGAGCGAGCTTTGTCCCGGGACGCTGGAAGTCTGAGGAGGAATTTGCCCACATCTGAGGACAGCTTCCCAACAGGTAACATCCTGCTCAGTGTGCATGAGACATTTAGCGCTGATAATCAGTTCACCGGTTTATCTCCGGACACACACACGCAGACCGACCGACAGACGTGCAGACCCTCTTATAGACTAGACTACTGCAGCAGGTTTGATCACATCCATGTAGTTTTTTCCCCCTGTGTTGTGGCTTTTAGTATAACAGCTCTAGAACTGGAAGAGGAATGGATGAAGTCGGAATGTTGGACTTACATTCCGACCACAGAGCTACAGGAGTACGAGGAGTTGGAAAAAGTTGTTGGCGTGTTTTTTAGTCTTTTGCAGTTATGGTGAATATCAGTGGGGTAAAGTAACTAAGTACATTTACTCAAGTACTGTACTTAAGTAAATGTTTGAGGTTCTTTTACTGTAATGGAGCATTTCCAGTTTTCAGTACTTTTACTTCTACTCCAATACATCTCAGAGGCAAATATTGTACTTTTACTCCACTACAATTATTTGAAAACTTTAGTTACTAGTTACTTTGCAGGTGTGAATTATTATATTATAAAACAAACATTAACCACCCTATTTTATACATAGGCTATTTGAAAATAGCCGATCTACAAGCTCACAACGCGTCGCGATGCGACGCGTTGTGAGCTTGTAGATCTGCTATTTTCACTACTTTAATACTTTTGGTGCTTTAAGTACATTTTGATAGAAATATTTTTGTACTTTCACTCAAGTAAATTTAGAATTCCGGACTTTTACTTGCAACAGAGTATTTCTACATTGCAATATTGATACTTTTACTTGAGTAAAACATGTGAGTACTTTTTCCACCACTGGTGAATATGCTTGTTAGAAGCCCCTGGAAACCACTGTGAGTGTTGTGTTTCTCCCCACAGTGTATAAAGCCGTCATCATCATCATTATATTCCGTCTGAACAGCATCTTTAGGACGGCAGTGGCTCAGGAGGTAGAGTAGAGCGCTTTTACAAAAGTTCAAAACCTCAACCTTTGCTCCAGCAAACATTTTTCTGAGGTACATTCACAGATGAACCAACTCCAACAGTTTTCGCTCCCATTTTAAACCCCCCTTGCTTCTCCATTGCGGGTGTAAGCGAGTTGGTTGCTTACACAGTCAGTGTAATCATTCTTTAATCACTTCTTAAACCCTGTGTACTTAGTTTGAACCGGGGTCCCTCAAGGCTCTATGCTAGGTATGGTGTGCTCCTTTTTCCCCTCTACTCTGCACCAATACGTCTCACCCCTTATGCCTAAACGTTTTAGGCATTTTTTACTATTTTGAAAAAACATTTTAAAATAGTGAAAATAGCCGATCTATACATCGACACGTTTTGAGATTGTAGATCGGCTATTTGAACTATTTTAAAATGTTTAAAATGTTTTTCAAAATAGTAAAAAATGCCAAAAAGGTTTAGGCATAAGGGGCAAGATAGGGCGACAAAAATATCCTAGTATTTACAAGCTCACAACAATGCATCGCGTAGATCGGCTATTTTTGCAAAATGTTCACCCCAGAGTAGGGACGATACGGTTCATGTTGTTAATGTAATGTATTGTCATGATCATATTGGTGTCAAAAACTATGGCCATTCTGTTCCGCTGAGCTGGCCATAATGGTGACAGCAGCAGTGTGCCTCTCCTATAAATGTTTATGGCCTCGATAAGTTTGATTTCTCTTTATTTTACAATTCCGGTGCTGTACGGTATGCAAGACTGTCTTTCCTGTAAAAAGGCTCGTAAAGCGTGCAGCTGACTAGCTGTCAGGAAATCATGTGAGAGAATTAGAATAGAATGATTCCTGTACCTTGGACCTGTGTGTGAGAGTCTCCTAAAGTCACTGATTAATCCCGGCGGGTCACATCTGGTCGGTCAGTGACACATCAGTGTCATCATTGGATATTATTCATAATATATATATGCATGTTTTGCTTCACGTTCTGATTGAATAGTTTATTAACAGTTTGCAAAAGAATATGAATAATGCTAGAAGGATAACACAAAGAGCCCTGAGGGTTTGTTTCCATTGTGGTCCTGTGTATTCAATTCATCAAGACATATAAAGACATACAATACTATACAAGAGATCATTAATACTAGGAGCAGTAAATGTATATTTATAGAGAAACAGTGCAGGGTAATTTATTTTGGCAAGCTAGAAGCAAATTGCAAACAGGTGCTCTTTTATGGCGGTTTTGAAGGAGGGTAGGGAGTCACACGTTTTGATGGCTGGCTACATTTTGGTGGCATAACAGTAGAATGACTTCACCCCCAAGTTTGTGCCGAATCTGGGGGGAATGAGATCCGTGGAGCTCCCTCTGGTGTTGTACCCGTGGGCGTTTCTCACTCTTTGGAAGGAGTTTTGACAGGAACCTATTCCGTCCACCACGGCTTGCCAACTCAGGCTTGCCAACTCACGGCTGTTTTGTTACTGTCTGTGGGTGCGACGCTAGCATAGCGGCCTGCTCCTCCTCACGAGCCCCAGAGGCACGCCATCGCCGGCGCACCTTCCTTGTTGTCAAGCAATTTAAAAAGCTATGCATTTTGTTGTAAAACATAGTATGCAGTATGTGCAGGACGTTTAAGTTACACGAAAAACAAGGGTCTCCTCTTCCTCAGCCATCCTTGGAAAAACAACATAGTCAATATGGCATCCCTATTTTGGGACATTGTCAAACATTTTCAAACATTAAAAAAAAAAAGTGAAATAACTTGTAGATTGGTTACTTTCAGTAATACAACCCTTTCATACGACAAAGCATAAAATGGGGCTTAAGTGGTTAAAAATATGTGCACTAACCGGCTGAACGAGCAGAAAGCTGCGCGCGCACACACACACACACACACACACGCACACGCGCACACACACACACGCATGCGCACACGCACACGCACACGCACACACACAGTTTTAATTCACTTTTAAACAAACATTAACTAGAGACGAGTGGGTGTTCTGAGTGGTGATTTCATGGCCTCTAAGACCTGCTACAGTCTGTGTTTTGTCTCTATCAAAATGCCACTGTCGTTCATGTGTGACAAAATGTCAATTTAACTCTTGAGTTCAATTCACTTTTTTTACGGTGTAGGTACCGTATTGTTCTGCCTGTAATCAGATTTATTTGTCACATGTCCACCATTGTGTCCAATCCATTCCCTAAGCACTTCCCAAATGACAGGAGACCTGTCGCTCTCACCCCAATAATAGTCAGCAACCTCTTTGCTTTGAGAGGCTGGTGAGAGACTACATATCACCACTTTTAACAGCCTGCTCAGGGACTACATATGAAAATGAGCTCTTTGCCAACTCTGGCTCATTTACATGTATGTGAACACTGAAATGTTGATTAATGTGCACTGACCCTGGTAGATACATCAATCAATCAATGTGCTCCACACTACCTGCCTTGCTGGCAGTGTTGGTTTTGACAGCAAAGTTTGATTTAGTTAAGTCTTAATCATAGTCTTTTGAAAATAAAATCCATATTTTAGTCATCTGAAATGTTTTACTTTTTGTCTAGTTCAGTCGACTAAATCTACAGTTGATTTAGTCAACTAAACCGTATTTTGGCGGTGCCCTGATGGCGTCATAATGGCAACTTGAAAATAGCCGATCTACAAGCTCACAAAGCGTTGCAGCGAGTCGCGTTGTGAGCTTGTAGATCTGCTATTTTCAGAGCACAACACCCGAGCACAACCAAACATAAAATGACTTGTCTTAGTTCTACTGGATCTCTTCTCCACTATAGTCCCTCCCTGACATTTTAGTATAGTATTTGTTGACAAAATTGTCAATATATTTAGTCTTAGTTTTTATGTAGCTTAGTTTTTATGTAGTTTTTATTTAGTTTTCGTAAGTGAAAAAAGGTAGTCAACATTTTTCGTCATAGTTTTAGTCGACAAAATCAACACTGCTTGCTGGACCCGTGGCAGTTTGTATCAAAACAGATCAAAACAGATCCACTGACGATGCCATTTCACACTGTCTCTCTGTTTCTCTCTCTCTGTCTCTAGATCTGACTCTCTCTCTGTCTCTTGTACTGTACACAGGCTGCTGTATTTTGTCTCATCTAATCGGTCGTTTTATGTGTTAGCTCACCAAATCGTATGTTGGCGTGGTAACAAATTGAATCTTGAAGCTATTCTATGTATCCTTAACCTCTCATTCTTACATCTTACAGTGTGTCATGTTATCTTATCTTATCTTAAGTCAGCTAGTCAGTTAGTCAGCTAACTCTACTGTGTGTGTGTGTGTGTGTGTGTGTGTGTGTGTGTGTGTGTGTGTGTGTGTGTGTGTGTGTGTGTGTGTGTGTGTGCGTGCGTGCGTGCGTGCGTGCGTGCGTGCGTGCGTGCGTGCGTGCGTGCGTGCGTGCGTGCGTGCGTGCGTGTGCAGCCCTGCCCATGCTGTTGTCCATGGTGGAGGGTCCTGACAGACTTCCTGCAGACGAGGGCTCACAGGAAGTGCTGCGCGGGAAGCTCCGCCTACTAGAGGCTGACAGCACCGAGGTCACCGCTCTGTTCACGGTACAGCACACACACACACACACACACACACACACACACACACACACACACACACACACACACACACACACACACACACACACACACACACACACACACACACACACACACACACACACACACACACACACACACACACACACACACACACCTGGCTAAACAGTAATTGTCATTCCATTTCAAAATATGAATAGTGTGTGTCTGGTGAGTTTGTCATAACAATAATACATAAACAGGGCATTCTCTTCTACTGTTATGGCTACAATGTGATCTAATTGGTACTGTCGGCAGTACCCATACTGTAATCAGAGTAAAGGATGTTTCAGAGGTATCATTGCTTTATAAAGATTACCTTACAGCAGGGGTCTTTCACAGGGGGAACCACTTCTAGGGGGTCTTCAGAGATACTACAGAGGGGCCTGCAAATCTTTGTGTGATTAGGGACCTTTTTTTTTTTTTTTTGCCCTACTCTGACACTGCCTGGTTCAGCTGCTCCCTGCAGCCTACAGAGGCAAACTAAAGTTGGCTTTAAGCTTGTGGTCATTGAAAACAGTGAGTAAACAGAGCAGAGGACACACGGTTGAGCTACAACCAGGCAAGCAAGAGAGAGAAAATCACATGGTACTCTGAAAAGCTGAAAAACTGGTTTTCGGTCAAGGAGCCACACATGTGATGTGGTGGTGTGGTGTGTGTGGTGTGGTGAGGCATCACAAACACAATGTTAATGGGTGCAAACATTACAAATCCAGGCGTCACATGTTACATCATATAAATAAAGTTTATTATTATTATTATCACAAACGTAACATACCCATATATGGAGACCACTTGAAACAAGTCATGTTTACCTGCAGTCTGAGCAAAGCCCAGTTGTCACATTGTCCCCCCTGCCTGAGAATGTGTTTTGGTAATTTAAAAATATGTATCCCCCCCTCCTCTCTCTCTCTCTCTCTCTCTCTCTCTCTCTCTCTCTCTCTCTCTCTCTCTCTCTCTCTCTCTCAAGGAGTTGTCAGCTCATATCCTGTCCATCAACTGTGACGAGAACATCATATTTGTGACGTTCAAAACATTTGAGGAAATATGGAAGTTCACCACATATTGCACACTAGGTACGTAGTGAATGGAGTGTGTTTAATCTAATCTGTGGAAGCAACCTAAATTAATCATCAGATATTTATATCAAAATGCATGTATGGGACTTGATTTGTTTATTCATATCACATTTCTTCTCCTCTCCTCTCCTCTCCTCTCCTCTCCTCTCCTCTCCTCTCCTCTCCTGTAGGTTTATTGGGTCAGTGCATGGAGAGTTTGTTGTTGGACCAGGAGTTCTGGTTGGACAGTGTGGACAGGGACAGGGCTGTGGGCATGGAGGTGTCCATCCAGGAGGACACTCTGAGCCTCATGTACCAAGGCCTCCTCATGCAAGACGGTACACCAAGTCAACACAATTGAACTGCATGATTAAAGGAGTAGTTCACCCAAAATGTTATATCAATTACACATCCCATGAAGCCTTGAATTCATGGAGATTCTTTAGTTTTTGTCGCATTCCTGAGCCAATAATTTGATGACGGGGTGGCGGGTCAGTAGCCGTATAGACTCCGATGGTCATCATCTGTCGTGACACCGACGAAATTAGGCTATATGAAAAAAAAATAACTATGTGTGTTTACAAAACAAGTACTAATTAAAATCATTGAGAAAATGTCTTGACTTGAACTCTTTTGTTCTGTCCAACAGGTTCGCTGTTTGCCAGCTGCACTGCCAACCAGATGTTCGACAGCTCCACCTTTGGAGGGGACCTGTACCTGGAGCAGGGGGACATAGCCCAGTTTGAGCCTCCGTTCCTGGGCTCCGGATGGACGGTGCACTGCCTGGGCGACGGAGCCAGAGGAACCAAACCCAACCCTACCCTGGAGCCCGTTGTTCCCTTCTATCAGTGAGTGTGTGTGTGTGTGTGTGTGTGTGTGTGTGTGTGTGTGTGTGTGTGTGTGTGTGTGTGTGTGTGTGTGTGTGTGTGTGTGTGTGTGTGTGTGTGTGTGTGTGTGTGTGTGTGTCTCTCTCTCTCAGTTGTGCTTGTCTGATTACGTAAAGTTCTCAGTCGCCACGACTGATTTCAGTCATTTGGATTCCATAGAAGTCTTCTATGGAAGTCTTCTATGTTGTGCAGCGAAAATAGCCGATCTACAAGCTCTCAATGCATCTGTGACGCATTGAAAGCTTCTATTTTTTATTTTATTTTAAGATTAGAGAATTTGAAGTGGTCAAACTAGCAATATTTTTTAGAAGCATCTTCCATAAAACCCTAATGGTCTCACATATTTCATAAAAGCAAAGGTTAAACCCTGTAGTCACCTGGTTGGCAGTATGAAGAACAGCAGGAACAATACTACTAGAACATAATTTTAGCCCAGTGTGCTGGGGGGGGGCTCCTTTTACAAATCGCATAATAGAACTTGTTCATACAATTTTTTTCAGTTGTGAGATTTTATTTTGCTTTAATCCATGAGTTGCCCCCCCCCCCATGTGCTTATTGTGGTGGTGGTCCTGTGTCTGTCTGCCCACAGGTGGTTTCTGAAATCCTGTCCAGAAAACATTTTGGTTGGTGGAGGCAAGCCGGCCTGTGAGTTTGCTCTCCAGTTTGGTGAGTAGGAGTAGTCAAATGGGCTCCACTTTGTTTTGTTTCGCTACATATTACTGAGTGAAAAACATTATGGAACCTAACCATTATGATTGAAGTAATGTAATCTATTGTAATGTAATGTAAACAAATCTATACTAAACTAACTAATAACTAATCTGTTATATAAAAAACAAATTTAATTTGAACTAATCTAAACTAAACTAATCTCATATAATTGCATATCGTTGCTGTCGGGCAGAAACCTCTTAACTCCATATTTTTACTTTTTGAGTTTTTTTGTAAATTAATTCCCTACTTGCGTCACACAAAAGCATCAAAAGTAGCAGATCTACAAGCTTAAAACGCGGCGCGAAGCGACACGTTTCAAGCTTGTAGATCTGATACTTTAGCTATTTTTTTATTTGAATCCTGAAAAGTAACTGTTATTTGAGGTTTCCACCCGACAGAAACGATATAATATAATCTCTCAGCCAGAGGAAGCTGTGTGGCCACAGCAGATTATGACGCAGAGGGACCCGACGAGCTCACTGTGGCGTCCGGTGATGACATCATCATCGTGGGACTTCTGGTGTCCTGTTTTGATTGGTTCGTGGGGAGGCTGGAGGCGACGGGAGAGGTGGGGCTGGTCAGGACCGGCCTGGTCAAACCATCCAATGACATTTGTGAGTAAGTGAAGCGTAGGGCCTCTGTTTACTGTTCCAATTAGAACCTTTATTTCAGTGGGGTCCGGGGACCCCCAGGGGTCCTTGAGGAGGTTCCAGGGGGTCCCCAGCAAGATTTGTTAAAATTGCATAAAAATAGCCGATCTACAAGCTTACAATCATAGATTGTCATGAAAGTTGGACGGATGCCCCCAGGATGAAGGAGCCATGGTGATTTTAGTGACCTCACAAGCTTTCCTCTACTGCCACCATCTGGCCAAGCGTTCAGTTTTCAAATGAACATAATCTCTTGAACTCTAATAGACTCAATTTGCAGTTTACCGTCATGCTACCAAGATTAAAACAAACCTATGGATTTTGGTCACACATTGAAAGAAGCAAACTGGGCCTGGACTGCTGGCGTAGTGGTCCAGGCACTTATAATAGGCTTCAAAGTAGCCTGACAGTGCATTGCTAGTTTGAGTCCCGATCCCGATGTCACTCCCCATTTCCTGTCAGACTACTATATCCTATCATTAAAAGCCAAAAGATTAATCTTTTTTATTTTAAAGGAGCAAACTGGGGAGATTTTTAGGCCTTGGCACTAAAACTCTACTGAGTGAGTTCTTGTTTAGATTAGATTAGCCATTAGAAAGTCTCGTGAGCCAGACTGTTGCCTCCCACAATTTTCAAATGCTTCCATCAAACAGTCTGGAGCAACGGAGAAAATGATCAGAGGATAAAGTGGATATTATGCCTCCTTCCCGCTTCCGTTTCGTCTTTATGGTCGCGCAAATTTGTCCTAATATAAATCAAAACAATAGAAACCCACATAGCTTGCTGCTTATCAGAAATGGAAATTGTAAAATAAAATGTAAAGATATTTTAAAAGATATTTTTGTGAACGGAAATGACGACTTAAGGACAGATTCCGTTCTCGTATTTTCTCTGAGGTGTAGTTCCAGACTCTATATAGCATTCGGAGATTGTGGAATAGTTGTCTGGCTACACGAGACTAGCCATTAGATAATGTGTATTATATTGTCATTATCATGGCATCATAACAAGCTTTTTCACGGAGGACACACAAGTAGACAGAAAAGTAGCAGAGACTGTGCAATCTGTCCCTGTTTCAGATCGGCAGACATCTTCCTGGATGAAGAGGAGAGGGTGTTCTTCAGTCTGAAAGAGGAGCAGGTCATAGAGGAAACCATGACCTTGTTGAAGAAGACGGCTCAGATTGACGTTGGCTACATCTACAAGCTGGGTAACACAGATATATATATATTTACATTTTCCCCCAAAATTTGAAAGAAATGAATGAAAAATGTAATTGAAAAAACACAGTCTCCTCATGCATTAGAAGGACAATATCAGTAAAATTACCCCAAACATATTTGAAAGTGAAATATCCCTTTAAGGGGGTTTAATTCTAATACTATATGTATTGTAGATGAAACTAAAACCTTGAAGCCAAGAGTTGCAGTGCTGACTCGTCTGCTTATGGCGACCACTAGCCAGATGATCAGTAATCTACACTTACTGATACGTCTGGAGAAATATAGATTCAATGTACATGGGTTTGAACGATGGAGTAAACCAACGCTGACAAACCTACTCCCACTGCTTTGAAAAGCAATCCTGATACGTCCCAATATGAAGTATCACCCCAAAATATCACCCCGGTTGTTGTTAGTAGGAATGAACACAGGAGCACCTGGGAGGAAGTGGACTAAGAAAGGGGAGGAGCCAAACAAGTTTCCCCCCCAGTTTTTTTTGCCAAATGGGTTCCCAGATTGGGTGCTGTGTGGCTGCTGTTAGGACAACATACTGTCGCTCTCTGGCCGTGCAGTACTTTAGTGATGGCATAGGACAACTTCTGACCAAACGACATCCTTTAACATGAAGGGAGCCCCAGTTGTGAAGTCCGCTTCAGCCGACTCGAGTTACGTAGCCTGGTAAACCATCCCGGTCGCGTGAATTCACATTATCATGTGTCTTCTGCAGACCGGTCTGGCCCCAAGCGATGGGTGGGCGTTTTGCAGAAACCAAAAAAGTGCAAGAGCTAATCAGCATCTGCGCTCAGGGCCCTGTGATTGACAGACGCATTATAATGGGAATTCACGCGACCGGGATGGTAATTACCAGGCTACGTACTGATAGGGACAGAATCGTAAATCATCATGTCCCCCATCAGCATGCAACGTTGCAGGTACTGTACCTCCGAAACGTCAGATAGTCACGGGTGTGAGAATGCGTTGGTTTATGACGAAAGTCAACGCAGATTTGAGTTTTCCCATCTCACAAATCATGCAGTGTGCAAACACCATTATTGTGGTCAGAAGTTGAATTTACTGGCTGGAATGCAGTAATTGCCTCAGAATTTTTGCAACTGAGGTGTCTTTGAAGACACATTGGGAACTAATGAGGCCTTGCTGATTTCAACAGCATAATACAGTAAACCAAATACATGACTCTGACTGGATTGAACCCAGGGTTTCAACAATTACAAACACATTTCTGTTTTGCTGCAGCAGCACAAGTGATGAGGCTGCTTGAATTTTCATCTTGCTTTCATTAGTACTCATTTCCACTCCTCTTTGATTGATTTAATGTGCTTTCATGAATGTTTGGATTTATTTTCTGTTTTTCCTTTTCATTGTTCGTTCCCAGATCCAAGTAATCAACTGGATCCTGACCAGAAAGCAGCACAAAGTAGGTTTTTCCACTTCCCCACCGTACACCTCTGTAACGCAAATATGTCATCAATGCTCATCAGATGATCATATTGACGTTATATTGAGTCGTCTCCAACCATGCAGTCTCTGCCATTATTTCAACATCACATTAATCCTCTCGCTAACCATTTGCAGACGGTTCTTCAGGCAAAGTCGACGCTGAGCCACCGGTTGAACTCAAGGGAAATATTTTGCGGATTCTTAACCAAGGGAAAGATCCACCGTCTTCTTGCACTGCTGCAACAACAGATCTAACCCAGGGAGGAGACCCGGTCCAGGAGGCTGCCGTTCCGGTCCCCATGGCTCCGTGTTTCACCGTCCACCCGGTGGTGGAAGGAAGCAACGACACGGAACACTTCATTCCCCTGCTCGCCTTCCTGGACGGCTCCGACTGCAAACCGGAGTTCGGCGCCCTCTACGGGCTGACTCCGGAGCTCCTCGCCTCCTCCGCCTTCGCCGGCCAATCGAACGAGGACGAGCTGGCGGCCTTCCTGGGCGCGGCCAGGGAAGCGGCGAGGAAGAAGCGCCTCTACTGGTCGCAGAGCCGCCTGTGCTTCCTGTTGGGCAAGCTCTGCGCCGGGAGGTCAAAGTTCAGCCAGGCCAGGGTTTACTTTGAGGAGGCGCTCAGCGTGCCGCGAGACGGCTTCACGGACATGAGGCTACTAGCTAGCATTTACGCTAACCTCGCCGTCGTGTATCTGGTGCAGAAAAACACCGAAAAGTACTTTGCGCTGGCGGAGCGTATCGGCGCCTTGCTCATGGGCTTCCCGTACTGTGCGGCGAGCGTGGAGAAGGACTCGGAGGTGCTGAAGTACGTCCTGAAGAAAGCCGTGCTGTCGCGCAACGCCATGGCCGAGGCCCGCGCCTGTTTCTTATTGGCCAAGCTCCACCTGAGGTGGAGCGACGACGCGGGCGCCGTGCCGTTTATCGAAAGGCTCCTGGTTCTTTCCACGGAGGAGACCTCTGGAGGTCGGAACGTTTCCCCCAGCCACGGGTACCTGAGCCTGGGCAGACTGTACAGGGAGCTCCACCTCCCCCACCTCAGTTTCAGCTCCACGAGGCAGGCCTCTCTCCACCCGTCGGCCAGGCTGAGCGAGTGCCTCAGCGCCCTGTCTCTGGTTCTGCAGAACACCACAGAGTTCTACGGGTAGGCCTGTTTGAATATCTAATAAAATTGGCTTGTGGGTGGGGTTGCATGGGTGCATGGGCGTCACACGCGTGTCACCCGGATTTCACATGACGTATCGCCTGATCGCAATCATTTGAGCTATTTGCAATTATTTTGCATAATCGTTTTCATTTATCTGTATAAAACAGTTGTCTGTGCTCTTTTAACTACTTTAAACCTGGCATGCCTATTCTGTGCATTTAGGGACATTATTTATTTTTTTAGATTAAAAGAAAAATTGTTCTACAAGAACTAGAAGTTTACATGTGTTTGTTTACAAAGCCTAGGCAAACCAAACTGTTTATATATGTTCCATTAATCAAAACACATTTAAATCACTAATTCATGACAATTATTTGTATGGCAAATGTCACTATCGCGACAGCCCCATCTTCAGGATCAAGAAGGACGCCTCCATTCCGGCTCAAGTAGCGCCGTATTTGTCCCGGGCACTGTCCTTCACCCAGGAACCTGCCACGACGGTGCTAAACGGAGGGAGGGACCGGCACCATCATCACCACCACACTCTGAGCCAGGCCGTCACCCTGTGCCTCTCGCAGCTGTTCCACAAGCACGGAATGGTGGGCCACGCCGTGCGTTCCATGCACGCTCTGGTCAACCGCAGCCCCCCTTCTTCTCAGAGCCTCTCCCCTGTGCCAGTCCCCGAAAGAAACAGCGCCCTCGTGTGGCTGGCGTGGCTTCACGTCTGTGACGGCCAGCCAGAGACGGCCGTGGAGATTTTAGACGCCATCCTGGCGTCCATGCCGGAGCACTGCACCACGCCTCAGGAAGGTCAGTTACTGTTGATTTTTTTTTAAATGGAGAGTGGTCACAAAATAGGTCAAGATGTTTTTTTTTGCCCTAACTTTTTGACAAATAGTTCAATCCACTTCTTACGACTTGTTGTTGTTTTTCTTTTCTCAAAGTTTTCTATTTCTGTTACTGACATCAATCATCTCCAAATTTGGGCATGGTTCACATCAGGCCATTTAATTTCAAATTTAAGTTAAATATTTAAAAAAGTATAAAACATAATGTGAAAAAACTGCGAGGTTAGCTAGTACGGACACACACACACACACACGTGCGCACGCGCACGCGCACACACGCACACGCACACGCACACACACACACACACACACACACACACACACACACACACACACACACACACACACACACACACAGACCCTCGTATAGATGACCGGCCTCCTACAGAGCCACACTGTAAAAACTATTTTAAGTCTTTGAACTAATGTGGTTTGGTTTGGTTTGGTTTGGTGGTGTTTAGGAGTGGTGCTCAACATGCGTGGTGTGGCCCTGCGGTGCATGGGTGACCTGCGGAGGGCAGCAGAGAGCTATCAGGCTGCCATCGACATCTGTGAGGAGTTTGAGGACAGACACAACTGGGCCGTAGCTCTGGCTAATTTAGGTGAAAAATCCCTTAATGCTCCATTTTGACATTGATTACTGTATATTACATGACATAACATCACATTACAGCTGCAATCAGGGACTTATTTTAATGAATAAAAAAAAATATTAAAATGTTAGTCACTTCAATAAAAAGGCTTTTAATCGTCCGAGATACTCCAGTACTTTATTCCTTTTGTCTGCCGATGTGTCCTACTACTGTAATGCACTGGACCTGCCGTTAAAGGTAGGATAAGTGATATTTTTGGAGTTTTTTTGGAGACTCCTGTTACTGAACACTCTATAGCAATGAGTACTCTCAGAATATAGAGCTATTTCACACTTATTTTAATCAAAGAAAATCACTTACCCTACCTTTAGCTGTTTGATGCGCGATGGTACAAATAGCCTCTTATACCAAATAACAAAGCAGCACATTTGATGTACTGTATCAACCCTCACTTAGTCTCACGTGTTGTGCTGCAGGTATGCTGTGCCTGAAGGCGGGAGCTAAACGGCTGGCGGAGACGCATCTCCTCGGCGCCGTGGAGATCTTCTCTGAGCTGGACAGAGAGGAGCACCATGAGGAGAACTTCATCACAGTGCTACAGGAGCTGGGACAGCACTACGTGAACCAGGGACACCCGCACAACGCCAAAGGCTGCCTAGAGTGGGCCCTGCTGCTCTCCGTCTACGCCGACCATGCTGTCTGTGAGTATACTACTACACAGGGTTCATTCAAAGGTGCTATATACACCAGTGGTTCTCAGGGGGTCCTTGAGGGGGTTCCAGCGGGGTCCCAGCCAGCAAAAGTAGTGGTTAACATAGCATCACAATCATTTTAACCACTTTCTTTTCCATTTATACGTTGGCTATTCAAAAATAGCAGAGCTACAAGCTCACAGCGCGTCACTTCGTGCCGCGCTGCGAGCTTGTGCATCTGCTATTTTTGAACATGTTTGAAAAGTATCTTCTCTTCTGGGGGTCCCTGGCACAAAACCTTTTCAGATGGGGGTCCGCGGCCAAATACGTATCATTTTGGGGGTCCTTGACGTAAAAATGACAACCAGTGCTATAGACAACATTCAGCCTCTAGATGTCACACTACAGTCCCACAGCGACGATATATAACAAACTGTAACAAACTACATTTGAAAAAAAGATATATAAAAAAACGTCTTTGGCTCTTTATATGCTCTGTTTTGTGTGTTCTTATATTTTCACATACAGCGTTTCCACTTGTCGTGATTCTCTGTGGTGTTTAGTTGAGTCCGCACGAGCTACAAAGGAAAAACACTTTTTCAGTCAGGGCTCCAATGACGCAGAGAAACATCTATCAATCATAAATATGTTTTTGTTTCACCACTCGCCTTCTCTCTCCACATAATTTCTGCTTTTAATGGGGGGAAAATATTCTTCCCATCAGCAGCCTGATGCCCAAAGTCTTGCTCAGCATCCTGTTCTTTTTAACTTTTCCATTTTTTATTTTTCTCTCTCATTGCACACTTGATGACGTCAGCAAGTGTGTTGAACAAGACTTCAGCGGTGACTCTGTGACAGTGTAGCTGACCGCAGTTTGGGCGTCTTGTGGCTTTTGTCACAGCTAGTGTGAACGCAGCGTTTCTTTGTCATTCTGCCAGGCCAGCTGAGTGCCACTCAGAGACTGTGTGATTGCTTTAATGTGCAACATAGTCTTCTCACTCGACAGTAAACCAACATACAGTATAAGTGTAAACGGGTCATCTGCACATGAATTACTTTTGACCATCACTGCATCAAAAATGATGAACAAACTCAGGGGTTGACACTAAGGTCTCAGAGGCACATCGGGCAAGTACAGGTCATTTTCTACTTGCCCACAGGTCTTGCCCACTTGCCCCAAAAGGTAATCGTCCTTTATAAAATGATAGGTAAAATTTGAATTACCGTTCAATTAAACACCTATTTTTTACTTTCTACTCGCGAATTATGGGGCTGCTGCACGATAACAAATGTCATACCTCAATAGCAACAGTGAAAACGGCACATTATAGGCCAACAGTGCTCTTATTTTACATTCCACAGACCAGAAGACACTTACTTTCCCATAACTTGACAAAGTGCTCTTATTTAGAAGCCCATATACAAATAAACATAAATAATGTTTTGATGGATGAATGCAAATGATTAAATCATATATTGTTGCTGTCGGGCAGAAACAAGCAACGGCTCAACTCGCAGCCTGACAAGTTTGAGAACCACTAGTATAGTTCAGTGGTTCTCAAACATTTTTGGCTCAGGGCACCCCTCTAAATAGAGTTTTCATCCACGGCACCCATGAATTACATTGTTACTTTACAGCACCTTACATTTATGTCTTATTAAGGTACGTAAATATGCAAACATTTCCCCCTAAAATACAGCATGTCACGAGGAAAACCTGAGAGAATATCATTCTGTTTCCATTAGGACAGATTGAAAATAACTTGACGTTTAACCACTTGAACCCCAGTATCCCTATTCTGGGGGGAACGTTCGCCAAAAAATAAACATGTCACGTTGCGACACGTTGTGAGCTTGTAGATCAGCTATTTTTTGGCGAAGATATTTTTCGGTGTAGATTGAAAATGAATGCACCCAGTACATTGTAATTAATAGTATAGAGGGTCTCAGTGGTTAAACTGAGGTGATATTGATAAATTCCAAATGTTATCAAAGTATCTTGCGGCACCCCTGGACTTGCATCACGGCACCCACTTTGAGAAACCCTGGTATAGTTGACCACGCTTGGTCGTTTCGTAGCTTTTCTCACCGCTAGAATCAGAATCCGTTTTTTTCAGAATCAGTGCCGAGTGTGAACGCAGCATTTGTCTGTCATCCTGCCAGGCCAGCTGAGTGCCACCCAGAGACTGTGCCAGCTGTACGGGGAGGTGAGCGTAGGGGACCAGGCCCAGTGCATCATCTACAACGAACACCTCATCAACCTGCTGCAGAGACACGGGGACAGGGGACAAGAGGGACACGTCCTGGAGAACATCAGCCGGCTCTACCTCAGCCTGGGAATCCAGAGGTACCGTGTAGCACTGTGTGTGTGTGTGTGTGTGTGTGTGTGTGTGTGTGTGTGTGTGTGTGTGTGTGTGTGTGTGTGTGTGTGTGTGTGTGTGTGTGTGTGTGTGTGTGTGTGTGTGTGTGTGTGTGTGTGTGTGTGTGTGTGTGTGTGTGCGTGCGTGCGTGCGTGCGTGCGTGCGTGTGTGTGTGTGAGATTGATGTACTTTATTTAGTAAGACATGAGAAAGTATATGGAAGTGCAATTCACAATACAAGGTCTACTAAACTGGATAACTCATGAAAGCACTGAGCTTGTTTAAAATGAGTTTGTGTGTGTGTGTGTGTTAGGGCTTTCACGACTAGAGATTTTTACAGGTCGACTAATTTGACCCAGTGGTAGTCGACTAGTCGACTAGTCGAAATTTAAATAAAAAAAAAAAAATTAAAAAAAAAAAAAAAAAAAAAAAAACTTTTTTTTTTTTTTTTTTTTTTTTTGGGTGGCACTGTTTTAATACCATCCTACTACTATATTACTATTATTATTATCTTCCTGCCCTTATTTTTATGGCGTTTTAAGGGAAGCGCTTCTGGCACAGCAGCACAGCAGCGTCTCCAAGGATCCCCATTGCCCAATAAAAGGCTTTTATTGGGCATGCTTTTGACCCCCTTTTGATAAAAAATAAAGTCAGGAGGATAATAATAATAGTAAGATGGGTCATTACTATAGCATTAAAAATTAAATTAAAAAAAAAAAAAAAAAAAAAAGTTTTTTTTTTTTTTTTTTTTTTCAACTATCAACTATCAACTAACAAGGTCGACTAGTGGTTATACTAGTCGACTAGTCGACTAGTCGACTAGTTGGTGAAAGCCCTAGTGTGTGTGTGTGTGTGTGTGTGTGTGTGTGTGTGTGTGTGTGTGTGTGTGTGTGCGTGCGCGGGTATACACAACTACATCACTATCAAATTGTCACGGTTTGAGTTAGGGCAGGATTGTAGGACCCAAGTGCAGGAGAGACAGAGGCAGAACTGGTCGGTTTAACGGGTTTATTAACTCAAAAGGTATTAATACAGGCAAGGGACTGAACTCACGATGTAACAGCACGCAACATAATACAACTAGAAAATGTGCTCCTCGGAGCACAGGTCTCCGCCAGTACTGTTCCTGATTAATCCTGTCTTACCTATTTATATTACATATTGTCACGTGTCACTTGACCAATGTTAGCTTGGCTGAGACGGACACACACACACGGAGGGTAAAACTCTCCTGGCGGAGACAAAAAAATCACACCCCATTGATATTTAGAAACAACAGTGGTCATCACAGTGATGGAAGCTCACTTCAAAAAATATAAATGATTTTTTGAAGTGCGTGGAGCTATTTATAGGTTCTTATTTCATCATGTGGCTCGCTAGCCAATCAAAGCATTGGTGACAACATATTGTCACGTGTCACGTGAAGCTTGACCAATGTTAGCTTGGCTGAGACGGACAAACACACGGACGGAAGGAGACGAAAACATTCTCTCCACCATACTGGCGGAGACAATGAACAAGCAAGGACAGGATGCAAACACAGGGCTTAAATAGACAGGGAAATAATAAGACACAGGTGAACTCAACAGACAATCAACACTGGGATAGGCTGAGGGACTAAGAGGACACAGGAGGAGAACATGACAAATCAACAGGGAGGTGAGACAAGACAGGTAACAGTAACTAGGCACAACAGGAAACAATACTACAAAATAAGGTACAGAACATCAGCAGGGCAACAACAACAGAGTAACAGAATAACAAGACTACATACAGAACAGGACAAAGGCCTAATAAGTCCAAGACCTTATAAGGGCAGGAAGGTCTAAATAATAAAGTCAGAGTGCGCGGCCCGAGGAGTGGACCGTGACAGGCCTACAGAGCAGGCCTAAAGTGTCCACGACCATATAAGGGCAATGGAGTCTAAATAATAACATCAAAGTCCACAGCCCGAGGAGCGGACCGTGACACAAATAATGGTAAAAATTACTGATAAGACTAAATTCTATATTACAAGAATTTGAAGCTCAAATTATGTCTTTAATGTAACTTGCTTGAAGCATGCATGTATTTGGGATACATACAGTAGCCTACTCCAATATATTGAATTGTAACCCCCGAATCGTGACACGTATCGTATCGTCAGATTATTTTGCCAATGCATCACATCCCTAATTGGTTTCTATGTGTCATCATCAGAGCGTACAGGATCGCTCTGGACTACACCAAGAGGAGTCTGGGTATTTTCATTGACCTGGGTCGTAAGGAGAAGGAGGCGTACGCCTGGCTGCAGGCAGGGAAGATCTACCACATGCTGGGACAGACCGAACTGGTGGACCTCTACATCCAGGTCTGACACCACACACTCCCCACTAATAAATCATGTGTTTTTTGGGGGGTTAATGTCTATAGTATAGGGCATAGCAGTGGCGGCCATCATGTGGTGCCACAGATAGAAAGCCCATTAATGTTCCCATAGAGATTTCCAAAAATATTTATATAAATTAAGTTAAGCCTGGAACCAAGCCATCCAGGGTCCTGGTGAATCATGACCATAAAACTGTGATTCTGTGTCCAAAAAAATATTTGATTTTTTTTATTTGACTCAGCCAGGAGGATCAAAAGAGTGGCGCTCCTCTCCAAAAGTTGAACTATTCTCTGCTAGAAGCACAGAGGACGCTGTGGCAAAAAAAACACGGCAGAGGGCGAGAGAGCGCTGAGGCGCAATGGTCGGGCAATGGGAAGAGGGCTGCTCCAGTACGTCTTTACCATAGAAGTGCATGGCAGACAGGCACTGACAGCTTTTATTAAAAAAGGGACTTTTATTAAACTCTGAGAGTGTAGAAATGGAACCAAATGGACCTTTACGGGTCCATTTGGTTCCATTCGTCTCAGAGTTACAGAGACCTAGTAAGGCTCACAGTGTACAATCAGCAGTACAATCTTTCATTAAGTATATGTTTGTACAGTACATGTGTGTTACAATCATTGTGAAAGGGCGGCCATTTAGTCAAATAACTGGTCATTTCTTGTAGAATCACACACTGCACACAGTGTTTTGGACCCAGCGGATTCTTTTAGTAAAGGAACCTGCCATTTAGTAGAGTGAATGGTACCTTTTGTACGTAAACCGCTTCATCTAAGAAATTACAAACTACAAAAATGTTACACGTGACCACCTCTGAGTAATCTCCACCGTTACTGCAAGGCGACTGTGTCAGTAGATTAGGATATTGATTGTCATGTTGATTCCGTTTGCTAGAAGTGGCGAGTGAGATCCGGTTTAGCTTGAACCCATTTTGTTTCGTGTGTGTGAAAAACACATTATACATACATACATATGTACATGTTTCCAAGATACTAACTACAGAATAAGATGGAGTCGTTATATGATTTCATTTTGTGTCACCTTCTTTGTGCGATAAATTAGCACTTTTACACGCTTACATAAAACCACTGGATGTAGAAGGAGACACACATTCATTCATGCAGTTTCATGTGTTGTTGTCAGGTGGCTCAGGACGTGGGTCTGGGAACAGGAAACACCAGCTTCATCCTGTGTCTGCTGGAGGCTGCAGGAGACGTGTTCTTCAACAGCACCCAGGACAGAGACAAGGCCGTCTGCTTCTACCGGGTATGAGCCTATATACTATAGTGTGTACTCTTATGCTTGAGTTATATCGTCTCTGTCGGGTGAAAACCTCATACAGTATGTCCAAAGCTGTTACTTTTCACAATTCAGAATTCAAAACTAGCAAAAGTAGCAGATCTACAAGCTCGAAACGTGTCACGAAGCTTGTAGATCTGCTACTTTTGATAACTTTTGTGTGACGCTGTAGTACAATCAAGTAGGGCGTTAATTAACGAAAAAACACAAAAAGTTAGAATATGGAGTTAGGAGGTTTCTGCCCGACAACAACGATATGTGTGTTGTGCCCCCGACAGGACCGGGCTCTGCCCATCGCGGTGAAGACGGGCAGCACCAGGACCAGACTGAGGATGTGTAATAAACTGGTGGAGCTGCTGCTCAGCCTCAAGATGTACGGAGAGGCTGTGGAGTTCGCTCAGACGGCCCTGGACATCAGTGTCACTCTAGGTCAGTTAGTTCTATGTTCTATGTTAGTTCTATGTATTTAGGGTCTCCACGGTCATGAAATTCCTGGAAATATTTTGAAATTAGAAATAACTTTTTCCAGTCCTGAAATTAGAAATAAGGTTTGGAATTTATCAAGGGTCCTGGAAAAACATTTGGCTATGCATTGTTTTTGGCTATTGATTTTGTTAATACATTTTTTTTTTCCAAAACATGTATAACATTACACGAAATACATTACATTACATTACAGTCATTTAGCAGACGCTTTTATCCAAAGCGACTTACAATACAGTACAGTAAATATGTAACATAAGTAGTTTTTCGCCGAACGGGCTGCGTGATTGCTGCCTAATGTACAGTATACCGGAAAAGAACAGATCTACAAGCTCACAACGTGCTGCAGAGTGATGCAAAGTTAGTTAGTAAATTTGACACAAAATTTGGAATGGAATTATACCATTCTATATTCTATGCTTTATTCTTGCTACACTGCCTGTCTTTGGGCATTGCACATAGGAGTAAGAGACTCATTATTGCGCTGAATGATTGTTATATAGGCCTTGAAATTGGGTTAAATATTCTGGAAAAGGTTTGGAAAAGCATTGGTAAAAATGTGTGGGATTTGCTACATTTTATACTTTTGTGTGACGCTGTAGCATGTTCAAGAAGGGCGTTAATTTACGAAAAAACACAAAAGGTTAGAATATGGTATATGCTGTGTGTACATATGTGTTACAGTCGTTGTGAAAAGGCGGTCGTCTAGTAAAATAACTGGTCAGCATCAACGCTGGTCATGCGTTCAGTGTGCTTAGTAAGACGTGCTCTGGACATGATATCCAAAGCACTCCTCCGCTCAAAAACATGCTTTCTGGACACAGCCCCTAAATCAGACAAAGGGAGAGACAATAGAAATGATGTGAGTAGTATACTGTCTATCTACCGAGACACCTATATTTACAGTACCATCCTCACTGTTAAGTATACGCTGCTCCTGTATTTAAAGTTTTACCCTTTTTCTTTCAGGTTCTTGGTATTATTGTTACAAGTGTATAATTTAACTGTAATTTGCACCTCTAAAAGAT
Source organism: Gymnoscopelus microlampas (assembly GCF_963454915.1). Classification (NCBI taxonomy): domain Eukaryota; kingdom Metazoa; phylum Chordata; class Actinopteri; order Myctophiformes; family Myctophidae; genus Gymnoscopelus; species Gymnoscopelus microlampas. The sequence continues at coordinate 34,846,638 of NC_139956.1, read as the reverse complement.
TATCAAATGGTTATTTTAGTTTTTCACACTGTCTGGTCTTCTTGGCCTTGACTTTTCATTATGTGCTGTCAGTGGCGTAGCTACATGTATAGACTATAGAGCACCATGCGTGTGCGGCGCTCAACATACCCGCATATAGGTCACTTTAGTGATTCAGACTGCCGCCTCAAAAGTACGCCTGAGTTCAAAGAAGTTAACAACTCATATTGTTTTATAATATAATAATTTATATCTGCAAAGTAACTAGTAACTCAAGTTTTCAAATAGTTGTCGTGGAGTAAAAGTACAATATTTGCCTCTGAGATGCAGTGGAGCAGAAGTAAAAGTATTGAAAATTGGAAATACTCCAGTAAAAAGTAAAAATACCTCAAAATTGTACTGAAGTGCAGTACTTGAGTAAATGTACCGACTTACTTTACACCGCTGGCGGGCACTTGGGAAACGGAAGATAAATGCACTATATAAATGCACCGCATTTACCAATTATAATGAGCTGTATTTTGGCTGTATCAACGTGCAGGTGAGCGTCTGAACGAGCGTGTGGCGTACCACAGGCTGGCCACGCTGCACCACTGTCTGGGCCAGTTTGAACTGGCTGAACACTACTTCCTGAAGACGCTGGCGCTGTGCCCCGCGCCCCTGCAGTTCGACGAGGAGACCCTGTACTACGTCAGAGTGTACCAGACGCTGGGCGACATCATCTTCTACGACATGAAGGTAAACAACTGCAATGTTTATGAAGCCTAATGGACATACTCCGTAGTATGACAGTGTCGCTGCAATTGAATTATAAGCTCGGCGTGTGAGATTTCCTGATGATTCATTTTAATTCAGGAATTGTTGTTATATAATAACATTTTTTCAGTTGATTTGACAGGGACAATGTATTTATTTTTACATACATGTCAGCAATAGAAAAATGATGCACTGTACCAGAAATATGTAAAAACAATGTACTTTTCATCCGCAGTCCCTGGGCAGGTGTCAACAATAAAATTGCCTATTGGGTGAAAACTACTAGATTAGTCCATTGAAAATGACACAATGTATAGTCAATTTAGTACATTTTCAACAAACACAAAAACATGTGCAAACAATAAATGGCACATTTTCAAATAACAAGTATTCAAGCAATTCAGACAGTAAGTGATCTCCAGACTGCATGGAGTAATGCTGTCCTTGGAGCGTAACGTATGTACATACTGTACATACAGTATGGTTTACACAGTGAGCAAAGCATATAGACAGGCTCAAAGAGAGGTCATAGGTCATCATGGTGCGCAACACATGACTCTTAACTCCGCTTTGATCCCTCCTAGCCTCTGACCCTTAACCTTTAGCTACTGACCTATGATATCACAGGGTTAAAGGAGTAGTTCACCCCAAAACAATGTTAAGTACACACCCCATGAAGCTTTGAATTCATGGAGATTTTTTTTGTTTTTGTCACATTCCTGAGCCAATCATTTGATGACCAGTGGAAAGATGTCTCCGGTAGGAGACTCCGCAAGTCTCCTATCGGATACTCCGCCGGTCATCAAATAATTGGCTTAGGAATGAGACAAAAACAAAAAAATCTCCATGAATTCAAGGCTTCATGGGGTGTGAAATTGATAGAAAATACGTCATTTTGTGGGTGAACTACTCCTTTATGTTGCAGTGCTGTTGGTTTATGCAGTGTTATTAGAACAATGCAGTTTGGAAACTTTCTATAATATACTGTAGTCCCTTTTATAGAGACTATAATATTTGCAGCCAGAAGGTGGCGATCTAAGGCCGCTGCTTGAACAGTGAGCGCAAGAAATTCAACTTCTAGTCTAGGGAATGCTTATTAATGATACCTTAATAACTTTGGTAAGTGTGGTATGTTACCGTGTACTGTAGCACACGGTAACATACCAAAGTTATTCAATATAGGCAAATAATGGTTGCTATTTCAACCTGATTATCATTACTACTGTGTAATGTTAATTCATATCTGAGACACATACTGTCAAACTTGATTGTGCAGAACCACAAACCATTAATACCTACCACTGGTTCTCAAAGTGTGGTCCGGGGACCCCCAGGGTTTCTCGAGGGGGTTCCAGGGGCTATATAGCATTAAAATCAGTTTATTGAACCTATTGCTATTTGAAAATTGCAGCTCTGATATCTAAGAGTAGATCTGCTATTTTCGCACACAAAATCTTTAAAGAATTTGAACAATTTGGAATATTTTTGAAATATTTGAACAGCTCAAATCTTGTATGGGGATCTCTGCCTCCCTAGCACAAGATATTGTCAGATGGGGGTTTGCGGCCAAATAGGCTGTACATACTGTACCAATTTGGGGGTCTTTGACATGACAATGTTTGTGAACCACGGTTCTAATAATCAACACCCAAGAACCCAGCCTAGCTCACAGTTGACAAATCCCATCTGTGTCCACCATGCTACATTTATAATGTGTCAGTCTTCAGCTTCCATCTGTCTGTTCTATCCAGCTATTCTCTGGTCTCACATCTTGGCAGAATCCTTTAGCCTAGAGAACACGATCCAAATGGGTCATCATCACTCCCTTTGTTTCCTGTCGCTCTCATGACGCAGGAATGCCTGAACATTATGTTTTCAACTCAAGTCCATTTACTCAAGCAGTGTACTTTATAAGTTCAATATTGAGGTACTTCTTTACTTGAAAAAATAAGTTAATCTACCCAGCAACACTTAAATCATAATTAGGCTTATTTGATCCTGTGGAGGAAATTCAGTTTCAGTAGAAACTGTGGTTTGGGACCTCTGTTTCTACTGTATTTTGTGTGTGTGTCTCTGATGCCTTGGTACAGTGGGCAGAGGGTTAGAAAGTGTATCTCTGTTTCCACCACATTTTGTGTGCAGTGGGTGCACAGTCTGTCTTCCCTTGAGAGCCAGGTCTGACTGCCTTTCTCTATTGGGAGGCTGTGTTACAATTTAAAAAAATTGGCATTTAGCAGATGCTCTTCACCCTGAGCGACTTACAATAAGCAAGGTAAACACACACATAGAATGCAGAGAGACTCAGTAAACTAGGATCACAGGTAAACCAACTGACATAGCATCAGTCTAAACCAGGGGTCTTCAACGTTTTCAGGCCATGGACCCCCTAGCTGAGAGAGAGAGGTAGCAGGGACCCCCTACTCTATATTGTATAAAATTGTGTTCCAGATCAACTTTTGCTGCTCTTTTTTCCCCTCTACACCTATAACTCTGTGCCAAAAATAGCCGATCTACAAGCTCACAAGGCCTCACGCTGCGAGGCGTTGTGAGCTTGTAGATCTGCTATTTTTGGCCTATTTTTGGCCTATTTTTGGCCTCTCATCAGAAAAGGGATGCTAGGGTTCAAGTGGTTAATGTAAAAAAATTATAATCATATCACAAAAAGATCTGGCGAACCCCCTTAAGTAACTCTGAGGACCCCCTAGGGGTCCCGGACCCCCTGTTGAAGACCCCTGGTCTAAACAATATACTATCAAAATAATAATCTGTACATTGAATGTATAGGTTACCAAGTAAACAATGAAGCCACACCATAAGCATCTGAGTATTTCTTCCACGCAGTGATGTTATCTTACTGTGTGTTCGTTTTTGTTTTTTGCAGGATCCGTTCGACGCGGCCGGCTACTACCACCTGGCCCTGGCGGCGGCCATGGACCTGGGCAACAAGCGGTCCCAGCTGGAGCTGTGCACGCGGCTGGCCACCATCTACCACAACTTCCTGGTGGACCGCGAGCTGTCGCTCTTCTTCTACCAGAAGGCCCGGGGCTTCGCCGCCGACCTCAACGTGCGGCGGGTCAACATCGCCCCACCGGATCACGAGCTGCACGGCGCCGCCGGTGGCGGCGGCAACACCACCCCCTCCTCCCAGTACAGGACGTCTGGGGAGAGGAAGAGGTCCTGTGAAGAGAGACATTTGAAGGATCAGGACTGATTTTTAAACCCTCTATACTTAGTTGACCGGAGTCGCTCAGGGCTCTATACTAGGGCCCCTTTGCGGGAAATAGTAGATCTAATGAGCTTAAAACGCGTCGCAGCTTGACACGTTGTAAGCTTCTAGATCTGCTGTTTTAAGCAAAAACTAGCGATTTCGGGAAATCGGTTATAAATTGGTTACAATGAAAATGTGTCACTTTTATTAATATGCAGTGCTATTTTATACTTTGTCATACGGTGATATTGCACAGTGAAAATAGCCGATATACAAAGATCAGATATTTTCACAATTTCCCCCCCAATCTTTTTTTTTTTTTATTATTATTTGTAACAATTTGGAACGTTTTAAAACAAATTTAAAAAATGTTCACCGGCTATAATGACCAAAATAGTGACGCCAGGTTGGAAGTGGTTATTAAGATACTTGTGGTTCTGACAATTTGAGCCTATTATTATAATGTGTTTCCAAGGATGTCTGGGGAAGAGGAGCGCTTGTTTTTGTGAACTCAACATCCTTAATTCTGTTGACAACAAGTCAGGCACGCCGACAGCGAAGGCTTGAGGCTTATGAGCTGCACCCGGGCGAGACGCTCTACGCCAGTGGTTCCCAAATTGGCAGTCGGGACCAGGGGGGTCCCCAAATTTTGGGGGGTCGTGGCCTGAAAAGTTTGGGAACCCTTGCTCTAGACGAGAGAGCGCCCGCAGCGATGGCCGATGGCCTCATGTGTTAACGAACGTGCCATCTGAGTTGCCAAGTCGTGGTGGATGGAATGACATTAATGACTTGAAACAAAATTGCAAAAAAAATAATTAAACAAGCAGAGTGCTCCTCTGGCTGTGTGTGTGTGTGTGTGTGTGTGTGTGTGTGTGTGTGTGTGTGTGTGTGTGTGTGTGTGTGTGTGTGTGTGTGTGTGTGTGTGTGTGTGTGTGTGTGTGTGTGTGTGTGTGTGTGTGTGTGTGTGTGTGTGTGTGTGTGTGTGTGTGTGTGTGTGTGTGTGTGTGTGCGTGCGTGCGTGCGTGCGTGCGTGCGTGCGTGCGTGCGTGCGTGCGTGCGTGCGTGCGTGCGTGCGCGTGTGTGTGCGTGTGTGTGCGTGTGTAGAGCTGCCAAGTATTGATTTGAGAGCCATTTGTTCACACAGTGAGATCACATGTATTGCTGCATACAAGCATTTCCTGAGTTTGTTATATCTATCAGTAAAGCTGAATGAACCGATGTTGTGATGCTTGTAGAAACACAGACACAACTGTGTTTTCATACAGGTCCATTTGCTGTGCAGAGAGAAATCACACAAAAACTGTACGCCATTTTCTCTTCAATTTGTTTTTTTTTGATTGATTGATTGAATACTTTATTAGTCCGAAATGTAAACAGCACGTGGTACAGTCAGACATTATGGCTAAAAGGATAACACAAAAATGTCCTGGGGACTTGATTCCATTGTGGTCCTATGTATTCAATTCATCAAGATAGCATGAAGAATTAACACAATAATACATACACTATTATGTATAAAGGAGATGGGAATTTATATTTACCTCCCCTTTAGGTCTCCTGATCCTGAGTTATCATAAGCAATCACTATGCAAATCCATTATGCTGAAATTAAACTTTACAAGAATGTGAATGTGTTTATTTTTCTTGAATGAATGACTGACTGTGAATCAGATAATATCATCCTGTCTGCTTTAGTCACTGTCATAACCCCTCCTTAACATTATTATGCTTAATTTATGCTCCAGTGATTGTGCAATGGTGTTGCATGCGGAAAATAGCAGATATACAAGTGATGTGATACATTGTGAGCTATGCTATTTTTTAAAGCTTTGTAGATCTGCTATTGTTACTATTTTTGAAAGTGCTTAAATGCATTAAATAGGCTTATCCAACACTGGATATGACAGCTGAGGGCAAACAGAAACAAGACGCCTTTTCCATGACAGAAAAAGAACGAATCAATTAGCTTCGTTATTATTCTTTTTTTAATTACCTATAAAAGCATCTCAAGAGAATGTCCACTTCCATCACATATGACAAGAGTGAAATCTACACCAGTAGTACTGCTCCCATCTGCAATTTAAATTGCCAACGTTTCGGGCCCTTTCATCACATTACACTATAATGCAAGTACGCTCGAAAGGAAAGTAGAGAAAAGTATGTTTAAAGAGCCAAACAAATATGAGCAAAGTGCTGCGTGGTGTCGCTCTATTTAAGCCTAGTAGCGGTAGAGTTTTTTTTCCTGGCGAACAAGGACTCTTGTGTCTCCTTTGAGAGCCACCAGTGATTGACATGGGGGGGTTTCCAAATAAACACAGCCCACGGTAGGGTGAACGCTGGACACCCCTCTGTTCTAACTTAAACAAACCTCCATCGCCACCCATCCATGATATAGGCAGCGGTGGAAAGTAACCAAGTACTGTACTTAAGTTCAGTTTTGAGGTACTTTTACTTTACTTGCGTATTTCCATTTTCCGATAGTTTGTTACTTTGCAGATAGATATGAAACATACATGAATCACTTAATACAAATGGTATACTTCCGCTATTCAGCAGATCTACAAGCTAACATGCCAGATCACTGGGCATTGTGCACTTGTACATCTGCTGTTTTCAAAGACCTTTTTTGTGCAATAACCCATTCATAATGAGTATTTCTACCTTGGTACTTTAAGTATATTGTGGTGCTTTTGTATTTTTACTCAAGTCAAGTTTTTGATACAGGACTTTTACTTGTAACAGAGTATTTCTACATTGTGGTATTGCAACTTTTACTTAAGTACTTCTTCCACCACTGGTCGGATACGGTGGACACCTCTCTCCTAACTTAAACAAACCTACATATCCACCCATCCGTGAGCCAGGCCCGGTTTCAGGCAGAACCACAACATTCTGGCCTTGGATTGTCAGCATGTGCCGGAGAGAAAAGTATGCACTAAAAACAGACCCACATCTGCGAGGTGAGAGAGAGAGCGTGCACGGTCTGGTCACATCAAATTGCCCTTACAAGGGGAATGAAAGCATGCGCTCATCTCATGCCCCGAGTCTGCGAGGAAGAATGAATTACTTAATGTTTTCAAAAGAAGAAGAAAGGGGGAAAAATCAATAACATTACACGTCATCTCTGCGCGTTCCAGGAATTTATAACGTGATTTGCCTGGCTTGTGTTGTGTGCAGATGCAACTTGTGGCCCGATTAATACTCCGAAACAGCAGACCTACAAGCTCACAGTGAGTCGCGAATGTGACACATTGTGGGCTTGTAGGTCTGCTATTTTCGACACGCGATGTCTTTAAGTAATGGAACATAAATGAGGGATATTTGAGACAAAGTATTGAAACACCAGCTGATGTTGAAGTCATGCACAGCTGCTGCTGCACTGACAGAGTGACAGTTGGTGCTCTCCCTGCAATGTGTGTGTGATGATGAAGTGTATGAACCCTAAACCACGCCCTCTAGGGGCGGCTTTGTTTCCAGAATCTCCTCCCCTCTGCTCTCTCCGGCCAGCTGTTTGCTGTGGACGGACTTCCCCTTTAACTCACAACCAGGGTTGCCATGTCTGCTTATTATAAGCGACTTTGGGCTTGTTTTTCTGTAAAGTTGCTTGTAAATATTGGTAGTTTTTGGGCTTGTTTCTAAAGTTTAGTGGCTTACTTGGGCTTGCTTCATAATGGTGCTTAAACCAGTGGTTTTTCATGTCAAAGACCCCCCCCCCCCCCCCCCCCCCGCTCTTCTGAAAATATTTTGTGCCAGAGACCCCATACAAGATTTGTGTGGATTTTAAAATATTCCACAATTTTCATGTGAGTCATCATGTCAAAGCCCCTTCTTTTGGGCTTGTTTTCATAGACCTGGTTGCTTGTTTCTCTCACAAAACCTGGCAACATTGCAAATGATAGGCTTCAAATCGTGCCTAGAAAAGCAGCTGCAGCTGAGCCAGAGTGGACTGACTGCAGCTCAGAGCCTTCGTTCTATTCTGCAGCTGAGCCCAGAGTGGACGCGCTCACTGCAGCTAATAGACGCTCCTCCTGGACGCACAGTTTTACGCGAGCGTTATAGGGGTCGTTTCGGCTGATTTTTAGCCTGCATTTTCGGTGACGATCTCATTGTGTGCATTCTGCAGTAGCCTATCACCCGAGGGACCGGGTTTCTCTGCAGCACGCCGTTCTATTCCGCGAAACGCCTGGGAAAGCGATGCGTAAAAGCGCGGAGCGTTTTGGGTTCTTCTCCGCGGTGGACGTTCAGCAGCACGATTCGGCAATGGACATGATCTCTGTGTAAAACTTTTATCCAGTTTTCTTTTGGTACTTTTTATGGGCACATTCTGTCACTCAATCATCATCTCTCACACTTAATCTTTTTTTTAAAGAAATCTCTTTATTACTTTTTTTGCACAGACAACAAAAAACTCGAAATCGTGACAAGTTATAAATGCAAAGAGGTGATATTTTCTGTCAAAAAAAACAAAACTACAACAATCAAAACAACAACAAAACACAGCATAACAGAACAAAAAAACCCTCTTCTACCAAATCTAAACAAAGCAAACATGCGGGTCCTTCTCTTCGCCACCGCGGTCCTCCTCCTCCACCTCTCCGCCCGTGGTGTGAACGCGGAGCCGCGCGACAAGTGCCCGACGCGCTGCGACGTGAGCACCTGTCCCAGCCCCAGCTGCCCCAGCGGCTACGTGCCCGACCGCTGCAACTGCTGCCTGGTGTGCGCGCAGGGCGAGGGCGATCCCTGCGGCCGCAAGGACGACCTGCCGTGCGGCGACGGCCTCGAGTGCAAGCACCCGGCGGGCAAGCGCCTCTCCAAGGGCTTCTGCCAGTGCAAGCTGAGCGCCAAGGTGTGCGGCAGCGACGGCAAGACGTACGGCAACGTGTGCCAGCTGAAGGCCACCAGCCGCCGGGCGCTGCAGCAGGGCCTGCCCGGCATCAGCCACATCCAGAAGGGAGCGTGCGAGGCCACTCAGCCTCAGGCCAGCATGGCAATAGGCACAGGTAAGTCACCTCATGTCCTCTATACCGTTGGTTCTCAAAGTGGCGTCCGGGGACCTCCAGGGGTCCTTGAGGGAGTTCCAGGGGGTCCCCATGCAGCTAAATGATAGATAGGAACCAAATAATGGACCCTCTCAGAGTTACAGACCCCTGTAACTCTGAGAGTGTACACATGGAACCAAATGGGTCAATTTGGTTCCATTTGTACACTCTCAGAGTTACATTAACATTGATTTTACAATATAAATTGGGGTCCCAGAGATAGAAATGTCATTTAATGGGGGTCCATAGCCGTAGCCTAATGCATGTCAAACTGGGGGGTCTTTGAAATTAGAACTTGAAATATTTCATTGTTGTTTGATAAGATTTTGTCCACAATTCAATGCTGTATTGATGTTGGTACCATAGGAGAGATGACAGGCAAAAGTACAGTTCTTCTACATTCTCTAATTGTGTAGACTTCTTGTAAATTAAGTAATGCAGATGTTTAACAATAATTTAATTCTTGAGAGCTTAAAATGAAACCAAATGGACTCGTAAGGGTCCATTTGGTTTCATTTTCAAACTGTGACACATTGCAACTTCCCCCTGTTTATAGTAGCTATAGTTTAAAAGGGGGGGACCACCTAGGGGTCGTTGACATGGTTCCAGGGGGGGTCCACAGCAAAATGAGGAGTTTAAACATTTAAGCCCTATTTTACTTTTCAGGTATTTGAAAATAGCCAATCTACAAGCTCACAGTACAACGCTATGCTGTTGTTTTCCCCCCAAAAAAATGTGGATAGCTCTTCTCTTGGGGGTCCCTGTGGCCAAATAAGTATCAGTTTAGGGGTCCTTGACATGAAAATGTTTGAGCAACATTAAGATGTTGTACACAATGTCAAATGACCTTCACCCCTATAAAATCCTAATTAATAAGCCTGGCACTCTTTTATTTGACTGCACCTGCTCTTTAAACCTTGTTTACAGACTCTGGTAAATATTGTGTGTTTACCACAGTCAGTAAACAAGGTTTAAAGGGACAGGTGTTGTCTATTAAAAAAGCCAGGAGGTTTAAACCTGTTGTTTGGAACAGAAAGGATAGTTCTGTTAAACCACAACTCAGACTAAACAGGCTCTTTGCTGTGAGACTGACCGTGAGCTCTACTACCTTACAGGCTATGATGGATAGCAAAGCTTGTAGATCTGCTATGTTCACTATTCTTGAATTGTATTTTTAGAACATTTTGAAATGTTGACATTTTGCCTTTGGCCAGTGGTCCTCAAACTTTTTAAAGGACCCCCATAACTCTGAGAGAGTACAAATGGAGTACTAATTCCATTTGTACCCTCTCGGAGTTACAGACCTGTAAGGGTCCATTTGGAAACCCCCTCCAAGGAACCCTGAGGGTCCCTGGACCCCACTTTGAGAACCACTGGGTTCTTAGGCTATGATGGATAGCGGAAAATAGCTGAAAAATAAATGAACATTTGCCTAAATTAGGTACACCAGGGTTATTGTGGTTAAAGTTCACCCCAAAAATACTTTTTTTCTATCGATTAGTCACCGCATGGAGACTTGAATTCATGGATATTTTTAGTTTTTTGTTGCATTCCTAAGCCAAAAATTTGATGACCAGCTGACTGGTAGGCAGCGGTTACGGTGGGAGATACAAAGGAGACTCTTTGTGTCTCCTACCGGAACCGCTGCCGGTCATCAATTGGCTTAGGAATGCGACAAAAACAAAAAAATATCTCCATGGAGTGAGTAATCGATAGAAAAAAAGTCATTTTGGGGGTGAACTATCCCTTTAAGTCAAAAACAAAATCCACCCCCCGATACACTCACATGTACCAACTTATTTCATAAATCACTAGGTTTATACCCGCCTGCCACACTATCATTTTGTTAAATACCTGGGAATGCAGAGTGCATCCATTTTGGGCGCATATGCACCTAAATTATAATGCTGGTGCACCTATATGAAAACGTTAAGTTAAGACCAACTAAAAAGTGTGTCTGGAGCCCTGCAATAATAGGCTTCTATCTTGTCAAACAAAGTTTATAGTCGTTACATGACCTTGGTGACCTTGCACTGCTCATATAGCTACAGCTTTCTGTTTGAATTCTAACCCCCAAACAGGAAAACGTGATGATGTATTGAGTCTTAATCGTTTTAAACAAGCGTTCAGACCTTCAAAGTAGGTCATATATCATAAGCCCGTTGGACAAAGAACAGCATCATCAAATGAATACTGTCCAGGCCCCCCTACTTTTTTCTCAATATCTTAACCGAAAATAGCCGATCTACAAGCTCGCAATGCGCGAACTAAGATTACCGGTGCGATTCCCAGCTCCTCCAGGGTTAGTGTCAAAGCGTCCTTAAGCAAGACACTGAACTGTGCCTGCCCGCGATGAGTAGATTGGTGCCTTGAATGGTTTCCTGTGCCATCGGTGTGTGAATGAATGTGTGAATGTAATACACATTGTAGCGCTCTGGATAAAGGTTCTATATAAATACAGCATTTACTATTTCTATTGGCTCCACACTTCATGGTGGAGAGGCCAGTGTGGACAGACAGCCACCTGGTAGCACAGAGCGGACGGGGAGGTCTGGTCAGGCATTGATGTGTGGTCAGTCAGCCAGTGGAATGATGTTTCTCCCATAAAGCACTGATGCATCTGGGGAGAGGTGGGGGGGGGGGGGGGGGGGGGGGGGGACTGGGTCAGTGAAACCTCAGCCAGTCATCATTCATATGAGCAGACATACATAGACAGACTGAACCCCCCAGATGCGGGCGCGCGCACACACACACACACACACACATTTTATTAATGCCATATTTCCTTTTTTTTTGCCATTTTCAACCCAAACCCTTAAGCCGTAAAATAGCTGTGAGCTTGTAGATCAGCTATTTTCAGTGCATGACACCGGCTCACATCTAAGTATAAATCAGGCATAACTCGAACCCTCTTAAACATAACCTCTAAATGTCTAATCCTAACCCCAACCTGAATATTTGTAATGGTAAGCCTAACAAAAAAATCTAAAACCATAGAACAATCATTTCTGTTGTGAGGTCCGGCCGGGACAATTGTCCTCCTCAAAATGTCTATTTATCAAATTCAACTATACTTGTGAGGACATTAAGACCCTCACAAGTATAGTAATTCAAGTAACACAAACACACACACACACACACACACACACACACACACACACACACACACACACACACACACGCACACGCACACGCACACGCACACGCAAATGGCCTATCATCAGCTCCTGGTTGAATGTGTGTAATTGTTGACGTGAGGCTTTAACATTCAGCATCCTGTCTGACAGTGTGTTTTATGTGAGTTTTCCTGCAGGCTGCAGTCAGTCTTATTCCCCAAACTGCTTTAAGACACAACGGTTACAATTTTACTGCCCATGAACAGGACACACACGCGCACGCACACACACACACACACACACACACACACACACACACACACACACACACACACACACACACACACACACACACACACACACACACACACACACACACACACACACACACACACACACACACACACACACACACACACACACACACACACGCGCGCGCAAGCATGTCTCCCTCTTTGTCCCTCTCTCTCTCTCTCTCTGCTTCTCATTCTCACACATACACTTTCTCACCATACCCCACACACACACACACACACACACACACACACACACACACACACACACACACACACACACACACACACACACACACACACACACACACACACACACACACACACACACACACACACACACACACACACACACAGATATACATAAAGGTAAACAAACGCATGCTATCCTCTGGACCCTAGTCTGCATGACCTCATTCCATAGTGTTGTGTTTTACTGTAAGCTAGTGGATGTGAGTTACTTTGACCAGAACCTAGACTTTTTTCAGGTCAAGGTCACATCGGCTATTTTCAAATAGCCGATATTCATAGGGTCAAAGTCGTTAAACTGACTCTATATCTGACGCTATATCAATAAATCTTGCTGGGGACCCCCTGGAACCCCCTCAAGGACCCCCCGGTGGTCCCCGGACCCCACTTTGAGAACCATATTGACCTATAGAGTGTGTGTTTGTAGCTTTACCAACCCTGTGGAAGTGCTTTACTTTGACCAAAACACTGTATGTTATTACCTTCACCACACAGTGGAAGTGGGGATATCAACAAGTTAGTTGTTGGCAGTGGAAGGCATTACGTAAAAAAAAAAGTATTCACATTTTTTTAATGAAGTAAAAGTTTCAATACTGCAATGTAATACTGTTATAAGTAAAAGTCCGGAATTCAAAATTTACTTGAGTAAAAGTACAGACATATCACATATTGGTATCCAAATATTCTTAAAGTACCAAAAGTAGAAAGTGCCCATTATGCAGAATGTCCCATTTCACAAGTTTTGAAATGTATACAAATCTTTTGAAAATATCAGATCCACAAGCTCACAATGCGTCGCATCCCGACGCATTGTGAGCTTATAGATCGGCTATTTTCAAATGGCCGAAATGTGGCTAATGTATGTTTTGTGATAATAATCTCAATCTACAAACTAGTAACTAAAGCTGTCAAATAATTGTAGTGGAGTAAAAAGTACAACCTTTGCCTCTGAGATGTAGTGGAGTAGAAGAAAAAAGCACTGAAAACCGGAAATACTCTAGTAAAGTAAAAAATAAAATACCTCAAAATTGTCCAGTACTTGAGTAAATGTACCACGTTACTTTACATCACTGCCTTCACCACACAGTGGAAGTGGGGATTTCAACAGTTCTTGGCAGTGGAAGGCATTACGTAATAATGATGCTTGGCCTCGCAGCGGGACATTTGTCATTCCAGCAAACCTCTCCAAGTCAACTCCTCCACACTGTGAAGGCGAGGCAACAGAATGTACTGTACTGTAGGCAGACAGAGTATTATTAATAATATTAATAATACATCATTTATAGGGGCAGTTGGAGGACGGGAGAGTGAATTGTTGTGTTCTTACAATTTACAATTTTGATGCTGTCGGGCAGAAACCTCTCCATTTAACTTTTTTCTTTTTTTTATATCAATGCTATTGAACAACCTTTACGTTTGTGTGTGGGTTTTACAAATATTGAACCAATGAAAAGTATTAAAAAGCGCTTCTGACTCTAACTTCTTGAATCCTCAAACTGTCGGTCAAACCATCTAACTCCCAACTTTAGAGTTAGGTGTTTTTTCCATCATTGATTAGAATGACGAAGTCTGACGGTATCCACATTCACTGCATGGTCAAAAACCCAACTCCACTTGAGCTGTATTTGGGTAAAGTGATGATAATAATATAAGGACACATTCAAGTATCTGACAATGTATAAAGTCACAATACCAACTTTGATGAGGCAGTATTGTGTTGTTCTAAAAAATATATATATATATTTCCAGAAAAGTTAATATTTTGTACAGTTTGTTTGCTGTTTGTTTCCCGACAGCAGAGATAACGTAGGCATTTAGTAGATGCTGTTATCCAGAGTGACTTACAATAAGCAAGGTAAACACGTACATCAATTGCAGAGAGACAGTGTAGTGCATCAAGAACCACAGGAAAACCAAGAACCTAGCATCAGTTTAAACAACATACTATCAAAAAAAAAACATTATCTGTACTTTGAAACTAAAGGATACCAGGTAAATCTGTCTAAATAACTATAGCTATCTAAATCATTTTGTTTAACTTACTGGTCAGGAAAAAAACTAAAGTGCTAAAGTAACAAAAAGATGAGAACAAATGACCAAGACCATCGTTTGTCATATCTAGGTCAAGTGGAATCATGGAAGAGCTTATAGTGTGAACACCTGGAAAATTGTCATAACCGGATGCAACGCGATATACAGTACCTCTCTCTGTTCTGCACAGAAGCCAGTCCGCTAAAGCTAAACCCAGTTTTCGTCGGAAACAGCAGTACTAAGAAGCAGTTGATGGAGGAAACAGAAGCGTGGCGTGTGTGTGTGTGTGTGTGTGTGTGTGTGTGTGTGTGTGTGTGTGTGGTAGACTCATCAGCATCGTCCCACAGAGACTGTCAGTCACCCTAACCCCGGGACAGTCTGACAGTCACACACTTGTGGAAAACCAAAACATACACACGCATGCACGTGTTCTCACGTATACACGCCCACACACACACATACACCCACACATGCACACGTTTGTGTTTATATCCTCGATGGGGACCTCAAAAGCTCTTTTTCATTACAAATGCAATTTTTAACATTTTGTTTGCCATTTGTGACCTGATAGTGGTTTCATGTCAAGGACCCCAAAATGAATATGCATTATTTGGCTGCAGACCCCCATCTGAAAATTAAGTATTTTGTGCCCGGTACCGCCTTACAAAAAAACATATTCAACATGTTTCACATTTGTTTTTATGTATTTTTTGAAAAATCCGATTTACAAGCCAACAATGCATTGCATCGCAGAGTGTGGTGAGCTTGTAGATCGGCTATTTTCAAATAGCCCATGTATATAGGGTTAAAGTGGTTAAACTGATTTTGATGCTGTTTTAACACATTTAGCTGTCACGGTGCGAGGCAGATAGTTGTAGGACCCAAGCGCAGACAGTGACGCAAAGACAGAGCGATTCAGATGCAGGGGGTTTTATTAACTAAACCGGGAATACAAGGCAACACTAGGTAACAGACAGAACACTGCAACAACATTAATGAATCAACACAGACTGGAAACAGAGGGGCATATAAATAGACAAGGACTAGCTAGGCACAGGTGAGAACAAAGACAATTAACACAGGGATTGGCTGGGGCACAACAGGACACAGGTGGAGAACATAACTAATCAAAGGGAGGTGAGACAAGACAGGAAACACTAACTAGGCTAAACAGGAAACACTTGGACATCACTACAAAATAACAGTACAAGGAGAACCGGGAACAATACAACAGAAAGAGGGTCCAAAAGGGTCCAATACCAATTAAGGTCAGACAATGGCTATCTAATAAAGTCAGTCCACGGTCCGAGGAGCGGATCGTGACATTTAGCCACCTGGAACCCTCTCAAGGACCCCTGGTGGTCCCCAGACCCCACTTTGAGAATCACTGCCCTACAACTAATCCTAAAAGTAAACCCCAACCAGCCCCTAATGCTAATCCCTAAATACCTCATCCTAAAACTGACCCCAACACGAAGGCTTTGCTAATTGTGAAAATGAAAATGACAGTCATACCGCAGGGGACCTGAAAATGTCACGGTCAAAAAGGTCACGTTTTTCTGGTCTTATTATCCTTGTGGGGATTTTTTGTTCCCCAAGTGTAGTGCATACACACACACACACACACACGCACACGCACACGCACACGCACACGCACACGCACACGCACACGCACGCACACGCACACACACACACACACACACACACACCCAGCCTGCGGTCACGCCAGGTCCCGAGTGAGGAACCCTTAACTCAGGAAGTAAGAAGTCCCCAAAGTATAGAGACTATTTACACTGCTCTTTGATCATATAAGCCCTTTATTGTCGTGTCTGAGCACACACACACACACACACACACACACACACACACACACACACACACACACACACACACACTCACACACGTGACCGTCTGTGTCATTAGAGCAACTTAGGGTTGTAAGAACTTGTTATTGTTACATGAAAACGTGCGCACGTGTGTGTGTGTGTGTGTGTGTGTGTGTGTGTGTGTGTGTGTGTGTGTGTGTGTGTGTGTGCGCGTGTGCGTGTGGGTTTGTGAGAGAGAGAGAGAGAGAGAGAGACTGACCTACATGTGTGTGTGTGTGTTCACTCCCTAATCTGATCTGTCTATTGTTGCGAACCACCCAGCATGACCGCTTAGATTACACACAGTTAGTTTGAAGATAATCTCCATAATTCACCAGTTCCTGGAAGTCACTGTTTATGTTATGCGTCCCTTTTGTTGAGTTTGGAACAACATTCACCGTTCAGTGCATATTTCTATGCCTTATCATTTGACATAGCTGGAAGTCCGCCCTGCAAGAAATGTGACTACATTTTTTACTACGTTAAAGGAGTAGTTCACCCAAAAAATAACAGTTTCTATCAATTACACACCCCATGAAGCCTTGAATTCATGGAGATTTTTTTGTTTTTGTTGCATTCCTGAGACAATAATTTGATGAACAGGTCATTGGTCAGTAGGAGACTCTTTGAGTCTATCTCTTACCGGAGACTCTGCCATCATCAAATTATTGGCTTAGGAACGCGACAAAAACAAAAACATGTCTATGAATTCAAGGCTTCATGGGGCGTGTGATTGATCAAAAATAAGTCCTTTTTTGGTTGAACTACTCCTTTAACCCTGGCATACCCATTTTCAGAATGTCATTATAGGTGAAGTTTTTCAAAAATTTGTCATGATTTATTTTTGATTTTTATAGCACATCTACAAATCAAATCTAAAATCTACATGCGTGTGCTGGTAGATTTGCTATTTTTGAATGGCCTACGAATGAACCAAGACTATGTGGTTTTCTTTTAAAGTAATGACTATGTTGGAAATTGAAACAAACCCAGTGAACTTTATAGATCTCAGCTGGATTCAGGACCATATACCCACCGTCTGAATGCCAACTCACCCTACAGACCCAGAGCAACCAAACCACATTTTCCTAGAAACCCCAAAAAATGCCTTTGAATGGCATCATGCAGCTGACTGCGCAAAAACCCAGAGCTAATTCCAGTGGTGGAAAAAGTACTGACATTTTTTACTTACGTAAAAGTATCAATACCACAATTTTGAAATACTCAGTTAGAAGTAAATGTCCGGAATTCAAAATTTACTTGAGTCAAAGTACAAAAGTATTGGCATCAAAATATACTTAAAGTACCAAAAGTAAAAGTACTCATTGTGCAGAATGACCCATTCCACAAGTTAAAAATATATTAAAAAATAATTTGAAGATAGCCGATCTAAAATATTTTTAAAGTAACTAGTAACTAAAATGTTCATGTATAGTGGATATATTTTCCTCTGAGATGTAGTGCAGTAGAAGTAAAAGTATAGAAAATCGGAAATACTCCAGCAAAGTAAAAGTGCCTGAAAATTTGACCTAAGTACAGTACTTGAGTACATGTACGTAGTTACTTTCCACCACTGCCTGATTCTGTCCCGTTTGGAAAGGCAGACAGACGCACAGTCATCATCATCGGTCACTGTTACCACTCAGCGATGGTCGGCTTTTCCAAGCGTGCTGCCAAGTTTGTGCCATCAGGTGGGTTTAGATAATGTCGGGGTATAGCCAAACCAGAAAGGGCCACGGGGCAATTTGTAGCGTTTACTGTGTGTGTCTAATCGTGAGATTCGCTTAGCTTGCATTTGCATCAGTGTAGATCTAGGATTTTTGAAAACTGCAATGAAGAAATACTCTGTTATAAGTAAAAGTCCAGGATTCAAAATGCACTTGAGTAATAGCACAAAATGATTGGCATCAAAATATACTTAAAGTACCAAAAGTAACAGTACTCATTATGCAGAATGTCCCGTTTCACACAAGTTATCATTATGTCTAAAATGTATTAAAACATATTTTAAAAATAGCAGATCTACAAGCTCACAATGCGTCGCATCGCCACACGTTGTGAGCTTGTAGATCGGCTATTTTCAAAGCGCTAGCGTTTAAATAGGGCTGCACTGGTTAATGTATGTTTTGTAATAATAATCAAAATCTACAAAGTAACTAGTAACTACATTTTTCAAATAATTATAGTGGAGTAAATGTACAATATTTGTCTCTGAACTTAAGTACAGTACTTGAGGAGATGTACTTAGTTACTTTCCACCACTGCATTTAGACATTATTTCATCAGTTTGGCTCAAGATGGTTTTATTGGTGAGCTCACTCACATGGACACTATTCAAACGTTCTGCTTTTCATGGGGAATGAGTCTCTCTGTTCCAGACCAGTGTGCAACGTTTTTTGGCGTTTGTTGACGGTCTAATCCTCAGTGTTTCTTGATTATTAAGTTGCCCCAAAGAGTCTTTTTTTGCGTTGAAAAGATCAAGGTCACATTTGGTCAAGGTCAAAATCAAAACTGGATGGGCTAGATTTTCATGAAACGTGGTGGTGGGAACATACACCAGGACCCAGGGAACATCAGACACCTTTTTCGTGCATTGGACTCTGGAAAAATTAGGCCCTTGAAACACTTGGAACGTACTGTAGGACACTGGGAACATAGGGATGAACCCTGTGCTGCGATGCTCTCTGTGGTTCCATTTGATGTGGTAGTTACCCATCACCACGCAATCACTGTCTGTCTTATTATACTCTGTTTCACTTTGTGACCACATGTCAACGGCGTAGTCATAACTCTGACCAGAGGTAGAGCTGGGAGGAGTTGACAGTGCAAAGATACAGTATTAGGGATGTTCACAATTAATCTACTGTATAAGCGATTATTGCCGTTAAGAATTAAACATTTTGGGCTAGTGAAAGTTACATGTATGGTGTGTGTGACATCAAATATGAGCCGTAATCATATTCCATCATATTCAAGGGCTTTTGGAGAGAAATGAGACAGACTCCATAGAGCACTGCAGAGGGGGTGTGTGTGTCTGTGTCCAGCTGATGCTCGTTGACGCTCGTTAATGTTATATACATGCAAGGCATTTATGTTTATGCACTCATTTTCGGTTTCTGACAAGAATTTGGTCCTAAAAAACGCTGCTTATCGATTCATCGATTAATCGATCGATAACGTGCGCGCGCATGTGTGTGTGTGTGGCAAAAAGGCTGGCAAAGTATTGTGCTGTCTCTGCTATAATTGGCAGGCGCCACATATGGCGGAGACGCTGTTACTTATACCCATAGAGTACTGAGTGATATGCTTATTGTATCATGTGCCATGATTTTGTGATGTAATCTTGCTGCACCTTTAATATTTGTGTCCTTGTATGCTCTCCTTTGTGTGGACAAAATTAAAATGTGTGTGTGTGTGTGTGTGTGTGTGTGTGTGTGTGTGTGTGTGTGTGCGTGCGTGCGTGCGTGCGTGCGTGCGTGCGTGCGTGCGTGCGCATGTGTGTACTGTGTACCATCAGTTTTTTTTATATTATCACTCAGACATCTCACATACAGAAAGTGAGTTGTTGTCTGACATGACGTTTGAAGGGACGTCTCTGCCTCTCGACAAAACCCCTAAAAACCGTGTCCTCCGCCAGGCAGTCAATCACCATCACTCATCCACAGCCTCAACAAGCCAACGGTCCTTTAATCAGAGGCAACGGTGGTCGCCTGCTAGAGCCAAGAAGGTCCACTGAAGCTCTGGGTCAACATACATGCTCCCATAATGACTTCCTCATGATGTCCTCAAGTTGCTTCATGTATCGTGTTCCTCTCGTCTCTAGACGGTGGTAGTACTTAGTACTTAGTAAAAGTAGCAAAGTGAAAGGCCAGTAATCAAAATTGTGCTTGGGTAATTGAGTACAAAAGTATTGGCATTAAAATGTGCTTTCAGTACCAAAGTAGATGTGGTCAAAGTTTTAAAAAAGTTTTTTTTAAACTCACAACTTGACGTGTTGTAGATCGGCTATTTTCGAATAGCTGATAAGAGATTAATGTATGTTTATATTAATAATCTAAATCTGCAAAGTAACTAGTTACTAAAGCTGTACATTTTTTGTAGTGGAGTCAAAAGTACACTATTTGCCTGTGACACGTAGTGGAGTAGTGTCCAAGTGTCCAAAAATAATATCCAAAATAGTATCCAAAAATGGCAATATACTCAAGTCAAAATTACAGTTTACAAGTACAGTACTTGAGCAAATATCGTCTCTGTTGGGTGGAAACCTCATACTGTATGTCCAAAACTGTTCGTTTTCAGGATTCAAATTCAGAAATAGCAAGATCTACAAGTGATCTACAAGTGTTCTACAAGTGTCAGTGCAGTGTCAGGGTAGAACAAAAGTCGCTTCGTGCCGCGTTCCGAGCTTGCAGATGATCTGCTACTTATGATGCTTTCGTGTGATGCTGTAGTATGATCAACTAGGGCGTTACTTAATTTACGAAAAAACACACCAAAAGTTAAAATATGGAGATAAGAGGTTTCTGCCCGACAGCGACGATATACTTTCCAGCGCTGTTCTCGTCCTTAGCGCTACACACTTGGCCTGTAACTCAAGCCCAGCGGTTGAATTTATGTGGCCAGGATGAGACTGAAGGCCGGGTGGGGGGGACGGGGACGAGATGATTCCAGATCAGGGCCCATCGAATTCCACTTTATGAGTATGTGGAGTCGGTCGCAATAAAGTTTAAAAAAAAGAAAGAAAAACCTGTATCATCTTCCGAGATGTTTCTCCTCTTCTGAAACTGTGAAACTGATCTCGGCGCACGTTTCCAGGTTTTCTCCCTTAACCCGTTAAGACCAGGAACGCATCTCTGTCATTTTAGATTTTTTTGGGGCTATTCAAGAATAGCAGATAATAACTGATGATTGTTCCAGGGACCCCCAGAAGTAAAGATTTGAGTCACAAATGTTCGCTTAAAAATATATATATTCAAAGATTTGCACAAACTCTCACGATTTTTCTAAAATAGCAGATCTACAACGATCATAGTGCGGCACCGAGTAGATTTGCTATTTTTGAATAGCCAAAGAAATCTTAAAATGACACAGATGCGTTCCCGGATTGAATGGGTTAGACGCAATGGGTTAGACGCAATGACATGCAGATGTTGGGACAAAGTGCTTCCAGAGATCGGCGTGGAGAGAGACCACCGCACGTGACGGAACGGGAGCCAATAAAAGGCCAATCAGAGGGAACGCGTGGTCAGCGGGCAGGCAGGCGGGGGGGTTGGGGGTTTTACTTGTCGAGTCTAAAAAGTGCTGTCAGCAGCGGTTTTAACCACTTTAACCCTGGCATCGAAAAGTTTGCAAAAATAGCCGATCTATAGACTATAGGCTATTTTAGAAATGATATTGAATTTCTCTGCGAATAACCGCTTGAGCCCCGGCATCCCTATTCTGGGGGAACATAGCAGAAAATAGCAGATCTACAAGACTGTAGGTCGGCTATTTTCAGCAAAGAGATTTGGTGTAGAGGGGGGAAAAGAGCGCACCAAGTACCTTTGCAACTCAGTTCTGTTTTTACTAAGAATAGAGGGGTTAAGTGGTTGAAAGAGAGAGAAATAGGGAAAATAGCAGATGTACACGCTCTATTACAGCTTGTAGTTCACCTGTTTTCACTATCTGTCGTGCAACACAATATATTGGGCTTAAAGTGGTTTTAAAGGTGGATGAAAACCTTGCAGGTTGTTTTCCAGTTCAGGTTAGAAACTACAGCAGATTAAGAACATGGCAGGCTGCATAAGGACGCGGTCACACATGCGTGTCAGAAGTGTCAGCCTCACGTTAATCTCCTTTCTATGAGGACGTCGCAGCGTTTCCTGTTGTGGCGCGCTGACGCCACTGACACTTATGGCTTTCAACACGTCTGAAGCAGTGAGTTCAGCGCTGGTGAACTTTGATCGGGGCAGTGGTTCTCCAACGTGTCAAAGAGCCATTTTCGGGTTTCTGATCCGGTCGGAGCGGAAATAGCTTTACGTCATCAGGCGGCCGGAAACCAACGTCCGGAACCACCGGCGCCGTGTCCAAAATGATTCCCCTAGTTTAGAATGTGTTTAGTTTGGTATTATCATTTCGGTTCTTTTAGTATAATAAAGGTTTGGTATGTCCATCTTTTATTCTAACTCGTAGCACGACTATCGAGACTAAACTAATTGATTTGCATTATGTGGGGAACAAAAACAATGTGACGCCAACCACCGGATCCACGATTCTTTTTTTCCCCTTTTTTTCTAAACCGGATCACACGGCTAGTTCTAGAACGAATACCAGGCTTTCCTCCGCGGTGGAAAGGCTGGTGACGCAATTAAGGTTACTCCAACATAAGTCAAATGAAGTACACACCGGAAACCCAAGACAACGTGGGAAAACGAAGCGGAATGCGTTGGCTAACAAGGCCTCTGTCACGTATGTGTGACCGGGCCCTGATGCTGATCTGATACTGTAGTATGCAGTGATGTAAGCAACACACAGCTGCAGCCGCAACTTAATTCAACGGGGGTGTTAGATGTAGGTGTTGACACATCTGTTGACTACTGTCAAATCTAACACACCCATTATTAATCTAATTAGCTGCAGCTGCGTTGCCTGCCATGTTTTTTAATTTGCTGTAGCCTGCTGAGCCGGAAAACAAGCTGAAATCAGCCTAGGGTTTCATGCAGAGGTGTGAGTACATTTACTAGTACAAGTACTGTACTTAAGTACAATTTTGAGGTATTTTTACTTTACTGAAGTATTTTACATTTTCAGTACCATTACTTCTACTCCACTACATCTCAGAGGCAAATATTATGCTTTTACTCCACTACAATTATTTGAAAACTTTAGTTACTAGTTACTTTGCACATTTTGATTATTATTACAAAACATGCATTAACTACTTAAGCCCTATATACATTTCGACCATTTGAAAATAGCCGATCTATGCGTCGCATCGCATTGTGAGCTTGTAGATCGGCTATTTTCAAAAGATTTTTATACATTTGAAAACTTGTGAAATTGGACATTCTGCATAATGACTACTTTCTACTTTTGGTACTTTAAGTACATTTTGCTACCAATATTTTTGTACTTTTACTCAAGAAAATTGAATTCCGGACAGAGTATTTCTACATGGCAGCATTGATACTTTTACTTAAGTCAAAAAAATTGTGCACTTTTTCCACCACATGGTTTCATGTACCTCTAAGAGAGTAAAATGGTTGATTTCTTTAGTCTTTTTGAGTTATGTTTAGGCCTTTTGGTTTCTGGGTGGCTGGAGTGCTTTGCGACATTGAATACACACATCCACATACATGGAAACACGGGGTAATTATGGTCAGGGACGGGGTTATTTGTAGAATTCCGTGGTAGAGGACTCTCTCCATGGCCACTTTGTTCCCTGGTCTGGTTGCAGTTGCAGGACAGGGCTGCGTTTTGCCAAGGGGATTATTTTACTGTACTTATAGAGACAAGTGCACGTCAGGTGAACCCTTCAACCGCGAGTCATAATAAAAGACGATGTTGGGCGAAAGAGAAAAGGGGAAAAACACAAGTGCAAAAGTAAATAATCGCGGCGCGTCCTAGAAATAACTATACAGTATGTTTGAGCCAAAAGTGGTTGTTCTGACTAGGTTTCAGACATCGCAGCGCTGCAACGCGTTGTGAGCTTGTAGATCGGCTATTTTCAGCATGCAACCAAGTGTAAAATCAGCCATTACAACTCCATCAAGGCACCGCCAAAATACATTTTGGGTCGACAAATCAACTGTAGATTTAGTCGACTAAAACTAGACAAAAACTAAAACTTTTCAGATGACTAAAATATGACTAAAACTAAATGGAATTTTATTCAAAAGACTATGACTAAAACTAAATCCAAATTTGCTGTCAAAACACTACTCTGTTACACCCTGCCAGTTGAACTGCGATAAAACTCATCATGCTTGTGTGTTTGTGTACAGGACTGTTACATCCTGCCAGTTGTAGTTCATTAAAACCCATCATGCTTGTGTGTTTGTGTACAGGACTGTTACATCCTGCCAGTTGCAGTTCACTAAAACTCATCATGCTTGTGTGTTTGTGTTAGTACAGGTCTGTTACACCCTGCCAGTCCACGCTACAAGTTCAACTTCATCGCTGACGTGGTGGAGAAGATCGCCCCAGCCGTGGTGCACATTGAACTCTTTCTCAGGTATACGCACAGGACAGCACATTTTATTCTCATACCATTTTGTTGGGCAGAAACCTCTCCTCATTTTTTACTTTTTCCGTAAATTAACGCCCTACTTGATCATGCTACAGCGTCACACAAAAGCATCAAAAGTAGAAGATCTACAAGCTCGAAGCACTGCTCGAAGTGACACTTTTCAAGCTTGTAGATCTGCAACTTTTGCCATTTTTACCATTTTTGGACATACTGTACTGTATGAGGTACATTTTCCACCCGACAGAGATGATGTGTTTAGGTTGTATGTTGAAGTCTGAATTAGGCTAAAAAAAAATCTTGATTTGACCTCTGCCGACCTTGATAGGCATCCCCTGTTTGGCCGAAACGTCCCCCTGTCCAGCGGCTCTGGTTTTGTGATGTCAGAGACCGGCCTGATCGTCACCAACGCCCACGTGGTGTCCAACAACAACCCTGTGTCGGGTCGCCAACACCTCAAGGTACATAATAAACTGTACTATATATGCCTTATAAACATTAACCCATTGAAAAAACGGGAACGCATCTGTGTAACCACTTAAACCATTATTTTATACAAGCTATGAGCTTGTATATCTGCTATTTTTGTAAAATTGTGAAAAAGTGTGCAAATCTTTTAATGTATTTTCAAAGCAAACATTTTTAACTCAAATCTTAGCTTCTGGGGGGGTGCAACAAAATATTTTCAGATGGGGGTCCGCGGCCAAATACATGTAATTTTGGAGGTCCTTGACATGAAAAAGTTTGAGAACCACTCAAACTATATAGTAATACGTTTTTTGGAAAACTGTTAGGATTTAGAAGGCATTTTGTGTCGGAACCTCAGGCCTTAATGGGTTAACCATTTGGTAACAATGTCAAACTAAAGTCACAAGACATTCTGGACAAAAGAGACAACAATTTTAACTGAGAAATACTCTGATTATGTTATTACTTATGCAGTAATGAATAGGCAATCATCACAGTTTAAATCACCAGTAAATCACCAGTTAATTCTTTTTTGGATGAAGCCTGCAATTCTGTGTGATATTATGTGCGGCTGATCATTTGCAACGCTTTGTTCTCAATTGTTTTCCTCTCCTCTCAGGTCCAGATGTCCAACGGTGACGTGTACGAAGCCACCATCAAGGACATCGACAAGAAATCGGACATCGCTACCATCAAGATCAACTCACAAGTGAGTTTTCTTCTGTTCACATCCATAAAGTGAGTTACAGATGGAAAGACAACGATGCCATTGATTGTTTTCCTGGATGAGGAACTGAGTAAGAGCTCAGAGGTCCAACTCACACTGTAAGACTCATTGTTTAACCTTAGTTGATATCACTGTAAAACGTTGCACCAGACAAGCTCACCTGCTTTCGTGGTGAGCAGAGATATCGCCATCATCCTTACAGCCACACAGTGGAACAGTGCACACATTGTTCATATCATTATGCTGTTAGCATTCACTCACAGCGGTACTTTCCCAAAACGTTTTTTGGGAGGGCTCATTGTTAAGACGGATCGGGGAGTAATTCCCGCAGGGTGGTGAGTCTCTGGATGGGAATTCGGTCCAAGGATTATCAGAGGAGCCCAGTTCTAGTGTGTTTACAGTGTGCGTCATACATAGTATGGCTTTTAGGGTGTGGTTGCAGCACCCACCCCTCCATCCCAGTTTAAGCATTATAATCTTTCTGGCCACAGGTGTGTGAGGGTCGTTCTCAGCCCCGAGCACTGTGGGAATATTGATTTTCAGTAGTGCGTGTGTGTGTGTGTGTGTGTGTGTGTGTGTGTGTGTGTGTGTGTGTGTGTGTGTGTGTGTGTGTGTGTGTGTGTGTGTGTGTGTGTGTGTGTGTGTGTGTGTGTGTGTGTGTGTGTGTGTGTGTGTGTGTGTGTGTGTGTGGAGGGGGTTGTCAGGCAGGGTGATGTTATGTACGTTTTTGACAAATAACAGAAAAGGCTCGCACACTGCCAGAAGGACTTTGAGGCTCTTTGGATGCAAATATATACTGCATACAGTATAGGCTACTTATATATATGTGGACGTTTCGGTCTTCTGACCATCAGTGGTGATGATGCTCTGAGGAGGACCAAAATGTCCACTCCTTGTGTCACTTTTTCACCATGTCACCCTTTTCCACAAAAATATATTTTAAAAAAATGTCATCCAAAGAGCCTGGCCTCTCGCACAAGGCTCTTGCTTTGGTAAACCTTGAGTTTAGAGCACAAACTTGTACGTGTACGTTTTTGACCCACATCCCAGCACCGACCCAAAGGTTCCAGATGGGAGGAAGGGAGACAGAGAAGGGGAGGAGAGAGGAGGAGATGTATTGTGGGTCAGGCAGGACCTCCTTAAATCACGATGACTGTTTCTCACTCTCTCCTGACTCACACCATCTGTTACTGCAGCACCATGTGTTTCCACTCAGCTTCCCTCACCTTCCATATGCTGCTGCTACCTTGCAATAATGACTCCTTCTTTCTGGCTGTCATTCTTCATTTATTTCACACTTTCTTTCTTTCTTTTTTCTCTGTTTCTTTATTTCACTCTTTTTTTCCAACTTTCTTTCTTTCACTCACTCACTCACTCACTTCTGCTACTTTGGGCATAGTTCAGATTTGATTTGATTCGATGTGTGGGGTTCTCTAAGTGGGGTCCAGGGACCCCACTTGACCTCCAAATGGACCATTAGACAGGTCTGTAAAAAAAAGTGTGAGAACCAGAGGATTGGATTGGATTAGATTAGAATAGATTGGATTAGATCAGATCGCATTTGGATTGGATTTGAATTGATCTGAATTGATCTGGTTTGATCTGATCTGAAATGATCTGAATTGATCTGGTCTGATCTGATCTGAATTGATCTGAATTGATCTGAATTGATCTGAATTGATCTGGTGTGGTTTCCTTCCAGAACAAGCTCCCCGTGCTGCTGCTGGGTCACAGTGCAGACCTGAGACCCGGGGAGTTTGTGGTGGCCATCGGCAGCCCGTTCGCCCTGCAGAACACCGTCACCACGGGCATCGTCAGCACGGCCCAGCGGGACGGCAAGGAGCTGGGCCTAACGGACTCTGACATGGACTACATCCAGACTGATGCTATCATTAATGTAAGAATATATACTGTAAATACTGTACATCTAGACTGACGTTATCATTAATGTGAGAATATATACTGTACATACAGACTGACTGAAAATATTCGTTTGAGCATACTGCTCAAGCGTACTACGATTACATACAGTCAATGAAAAGACGGGACTTTTTCGCGACTCTCAGACCAAAAACTGTATTGATGTTGGTACCATAGGAGAGATAGCAGGCAAACGTTGATCAAAATAACAATTATTCAATTGAGTAATGCAGATGTTTAACAATAATTTAACTCTTGAGAGCGTAAAATGAAATCAAATGGACCAATAAGGATCCATTTGGTTTCATTTTACACGCTCAAGAGTACAAAATATCTACCTAATAAGGGTCCATTTGGTTACTAACTCTCCACCATTTAGCTGAGGACCACCTGGAACCCCCTCAAGGACCACTGGTGATGATAGGAGATGAAATACACCCCCTTTGCAACTTGTGCCGTACTTTGCAGCAACATTATCTGCTGTCTGCTGTAGCTATCAAACTGTGGTGGTGCAGATTTAGACCGAGTACTACCTTGCACCACAGATCATCTAAAAAGGGCCCCTATAGTATCATATTGGAAAGGTTGAAAATGTCCTGTCTGGGGATATAGTCTGCGAAATATTCCATATTATTCCACATACCATATCTCCTGTTGGAGTCTGTCTGGACTGGAGCCATGTGTTGCATGTCTTTCACCCTCTCTACTCTCCATACACTTCCTGTCTCTCCTACACTCTCCTATATAAAGCATGAGCTGCCTTAGAATATCTTTTAAAAACATCAAATTCCTCATTGTGTTGTATGAAAGGTTTAACACTTGCATGTGGTGGAGAACGGTTTGAGTTGATAAGGAAGTACGTGATAAATGTGATGAGAATTTCTTATTTATACCTACGGTACATTTGCAGGATAACATACTTACTTACTTATACAGATGTACATGTATACTGTACAGTGATGGAAAGTAACTAAGTACATTTACTTTAGTACTGTACAATTTTGAGGTATTTTTACTTCACTGAAGTATTTCCAATTGTCAGTACTTTTACTTTTACTCCACTACATCTCAGAGGAAAATATTGTACTTTTACTCTACTACAATTGGCTTAATCGCAGCGAAACTGTGCACACACACACACTCCCTGGATGCCAATTCAGAACCTCTGCCCCAAATTTTTCACATGGACTGTTATAGCGCCACCAGGAGGCCGCTTTTTGCAAAACACATTTTTGACAGTACTCCTACAGATTTTGTCCAAACATCACGCAAATCGGCGCTACACAGTATCTCTGTAGTCATTAAACGAAACTCCTCTTTCAGATTTTTCATATTCCATCCTGATTGGCTAAAAATGGCTTCTAAAGTTTGCACGAGTACTCTGTTTTGAACAAAATGCCTCAAATCATGAACACAGCATGCAATTTCCGTGAAATTTCGCACACACATTCCCACTATGCTGAGGACGAAATGCCACTTGAACATTTTTAAATCAGCCTCATGGTGGCACTATAACAGGCCGTTCCGTGTTTTTACCTATAACTGCGCCGATCTGTGTAAAACATTGTATGCACACTCCCTAGAGGTCAAGGAAAAACCTTTGCCCTGCATTTTTCACATCTGCCTTTTATAGTGCCACCAGGAGGCCGACTTATGTAAAACACATTGTTTTATATTACTCCTTCCCATTTTATCCACATTTCACGCAAATCGGTACACATGATCTCTATAGTCATGTGATTCATATTCCATCCTGATTGGCTAAGATTCACATCTAAAGTTTGCAGTAGTGGCTTGTTTTGAACAAAATGCCTGAAATCATGAACGCAGTGTCCGATTGAAAGGCCTAAGAAGAAATGGCACCCTTTTCACATTGGCCTATTATAGCACCACCAGGATCGAGGCCACAATAACCTACCTGACCTGGCGGAGACCTGTATTGGAGCCAGCAGGAGGTGCACCACTGTCTGGCAGATGCTGAGGTGGGGTGGGAAACTTGGTCCCCCCTCCCCACACTTTACACCAGAAAAAAAGTGACCTTTTGGTACCTACCAAAAAGTGACCTTTTCAAATGGCCCGGATTTACAGAGGACTATGTCTAAAAAATGTTTCATGCAAATTGTCTCTATCACAGAGCCACCCAGAGCCACAAACCAACAGTCACTGAACATGTTTCACTGCCACACCGGGCCCCAACATGACAGCAACAGAGCTACTGTACATCTTGAACCACATCAGCACATGACACAAACAGCATACAACAAAAACATCATACAACACAAACTGCAGCTGCAGCAGCAGCAGCAGCATCCAGCAAAGGAAAAATTAGGCATGTCATAATTATTACATAATCACCTGATTACAAGTATTTCAGATAATCACAATACTTTTTTCGGATAATCGTCATAATCATTTCCATGTTAAAAAATGTTCATATGTTTTCAAACATTTTCAAAAATAGTGGAAATAGCAGACTGCTATTTCCACGTATAAAGTTATTGAGTTATGCAAGTTATACGGTCATATCTGACCCGTGCACCTTTTGTTTACGAAGACAGACACATGTTTATTAATAATGTTACAATGTTCAGCGTACGGCGCAATAATTAATTAATTTGGCCTAGTTCATCGCAATTATTTGAGCGACAATTAATCGGCAAGTAAAATGTCATAATCGTGACAGCCCTAAAGAGGTTCCTACTTTGAGTCGTCTTCATCAGCCGTCTTCAGGGGAAACCTGCGAGAAGGACAAGGTCTTCGGCCGTTCGACCGTGGGGACCAAGTCGTCGGAGGAATCCCCTATGCAGACAAACCCATGAATAGAGAGAGATCTCCAGATCTCGTTCTCTAGGGCAGGGCATCCTCGGATGAGCCTTCCAGCGGGCGCCTCCCGCCATCTCCATCCTCCGTACATCTGGTTGGCTTCACCAGTACTTTACATCTCCATCCTCCGTACAACTGGTTGGCTTCACCAGTTCTTTACATCTCTCTGGTTAGCTTCACCAGTACTTTACATGTCTCAGGTTAGCTTCACCAGTACTTTACATCTCTCTGGTTAGCTTCACCAGTACTTTACATGTCTCTGGTTAGCTTCACCAGTACTTTATTAGAGGTGGATGGTCTGGGAGGGTGTTACACTGTAGGTGAGAACCTCAGTCTTCTGGGCATTTACGTATGTGTGTGGGGGTGTATGCGTGGGTGGGTGTGTGTGTGGGGTGTGTTTGTGTGTGTGTGTGTGTTTATAAAATAAAATAAAAAAGACTACATTAGAGAGTCATCTAGGCCTCCTAGCTGTAGTAGTGAAGCCCAGTTCTTGCTCCCCTCCTCCACTGATGGCCTGTCTTCATAGTCCACACTTATAATGAAGAGGAGGGGGGGTGTCCCCTGCAACACCTCTGCCAGCCTTGACTATAAGAAAGAAAGAAAGAAAGAAAGAAAGAAAGAAAGAAAGAAAGAAAGAAAGAAAGAAAGAAAGAAAGAAAGAAAGAAATTCAAGTAACCGAGAGCCACATATACGTATACTGTACCCTGTCACAACATACACAACCTAGTATTACGTATACTGTATCCTATCACAACATACAGCCTAGTATACGTATACTGTATCCTGTCACAACATAAAGCCTAGTATACGTATACTGTATCCTGTCACAACATACAGCCTAGTATACGTATACTGTATCCTGTCACAGCATACACAACCTAGTATACGTGTACATGAGCTTGTAGAGCGGTTATTTTCCCAATGTTTGCCTCTTTCTTATGTAATATTTGACCATTTGGCCAATTTAGTATTTAAGGTCATTAAATTGTAACTTTATACATGTGCAAATCCCCTGTATACACTTATTGGGTATAGCAGTGGCGGCCATTTTGTGGTGTCGCAGATAGGAAACCCATTACTCTTTCCCATGGAGAAAATATTTTTTATAAATGATATTAAGCCTGGAACCAAGCCATCCAGAATCCTGATGAATGTGTAAAGTGATTTACTAGGCCCAGTGGTGCAAAAAGCACTCAAAATCTTTACTTGAGTTAAAAGTACCAATACAGCAATTTTGAAATACTCTATTACAAGTACAAGTCTGGTAAACTTTACTTCAGTAAAAGTACAAAACTATTGGCATCAACATACTTAAAGTACCAAAAGTAAAAGTACTCATTATGCACAAAGCGTTACGATGTGAAGCGTTGTGAGGCTATTTTCAAATAGCCTAACTATATAGGCTGTAGGGCTGAAGTGGTATGTTTTGTAATAATAATCCAAATCTACAAAGTGACTAGTAATAAAGTTTTCAAATAATTGTAGTGGAGTAAAATATTTGTCTCTGGGATGTAGTGGAGTAGAAGTAAAAGTATTGAAATTTTAAAATACTCCAGTAAAGTAAAAGCTCCTCAAAATTGTACAGTACTTGAGTACATGTGCTTAGTTACTTTAAGTTTATACCACTGACTAGGCCTGCATAGCCTGTCTTAGCGTCACAATCAAACACAGCTCAACAATTCAACATATTCACTTCACATCACACAACAAAGCTTCATCCTGACTAGTTGTTGCTTTACCAAGTAAAATAAAAGTGAAATTAAACACAATTCCATCAATTCCTTTAATGCTAGGCCGCTAATTAGCTACGCTATAAGTCACCTGCAGAAACTCACCTCCAGTTTGGTCAGATGGAGATAATACACTTCTTTTTCCACAGTCTTGTCACAAGTGTGTTTTAGCAGCTTTCACTACTGACAACTCTACTCAACGTTCACGTGGAGTAACGTTACATTATGAGTTGTTTATTTTGCTCTTTTACTTCCAAACTTTGCAGAGCTTATAAACAAACTGTGTGTCTGTGTGTGTGTAAGAGGGGGGAGGGGCTGACACTTGGAGGACTTATAAAGCCCGCCCCTCCCTCCCTCCCTGCTTCCTTCCCTGCTTCCCTCCCTGCTTCCTAGGCCCACGGTTCTCAAAGTGGGGTCCGCGGACCCCTGGGGGTCCGCGACGCATAGCCAGGGGGTCCGCGAAATAATTCACAGATTAAAAAAAAAAAAAAATGATTAAAAATATTTTTTTATTATTTGATTTTTTTATGGGGGGGGCGCTAGTGAAAGTTGCTTAAGTTCTTACTGTATGATGTGTGTGATATGAAATGTGAGTTTACCATAATCACAGTAATCCTTAATCATATGCCGTCATATTCAAGGGCTTTTGCAGAGAAACTCCAGTCACTTTCAAAGAGCACTGCAGAGGGCATGTGTGTGCGTCTGTTTCCAGCTGACGCTCGTTGACGCTCGTTAACAGCATCAGAGGCAATTATTCTTTTGCACTGTCAAATAGGCCAACATCTAATCTAAGATTAGTGGGACTCATTCAAATGACCACCAGTGAGTCCCGGGACTAATTTCATTTAAAACCTAACAACATCACTGTATACATACTGTATTAGATGTATTAGCCAAGGAGAAACCTTTGCCCTGCATTTTTCACATCTGCCTCTTATAGTGCCAGAGGCCGACTTATGTAAAACACATTTTTGGATATTAAGCCTTCAGATTTTATCAACATTTCACGCAAATCGGTACACACATGATCTCTATAGTCATGTGATCAAGACGGATCTGTTTGATTTGACATCTAAAGTTTGCAGGAGTGGCCCGTTTTGAACAAAATGCCGCAAATCATGAACGCAGCGTCAGATGGCGGTGAAACTTTGCACGCACATTCGCATTACGTTGAGGAACAAACGCCACCAGGAGGCCGATTTTTGCAATACTTTTCTTTTTCATATTACTCCTACACATTTTGTCCAAACATCGTGCAAATCGGTACACATTATCTCTGGAGTCAAGTGCTTAAGATGGTTCCGTCAGATTTTTCATATTCCATCCTGATTGGCGAATTCCGAACATTCCTGGCCCACAATAACCTACCTGACCTGGTTGATACTGAATTTACTTAAGCAAGAAATGTGAGTACTTTTCCCACCACTTTACTGTATGAATGGAATAGTTGACCTTTTCTGTTTTGTTTTGTTTTTTCAGTATGGGAATTCAGGAGGACCTCTAGTCAACCTGGTAAGACTTTGGAATGTATTTCATATATACAGTGTACAATTTAGATATTTGTTCTTCTGGCATGTGGATGGTACAGTATGGATTAAGAAGTTAATATATTACCACAACATAACACATTGATTGGTAACTATTGTATAAAGGTATTCACAGTAAACTATGCCATGCTGACCGTCCTATCCTGTACTCTGTGTGTGTGTGTGTGTGTGTGTGTGTGTGTGTGTGTGTGTGTGCGTGTGCGTGTGCGTGTGCGTGTGCGTGTGCGTGTGCGTGTGCGTGTGCGTGTGCGTCCTTCAGGATGGAGAGGTCATTGGGATCAACACCCTAAAGGTAGCGGCAGGAATTTCCTTTGCCATCCCCTCTGACAGAATCACACGCTTCCTCAACGAGTCCCTGGACAAACACAGAGCAGCTCAAGGTGAGTTCTCACACACACACACACACACACACACACACACACACACACACACACACACACACACACAGATGCACACGCAGATGTACGCACACACGCACGAGCGCGCACACACACACACACACACACACACACACACACACACACACACACACACACACATACAGTGTGTTAAACAATATGTGTATGCAGGGGCGGCCTTAATGATCTGGGGGCCCGTTTCAAGAGCTCATATGGGGGCCCCATATGCACCCCCCCAAAAAAAAAAAAAATCTTTTTTTTTTTTTTTTTTTTTTCTTAATTAAAAAAAAAATTGTGGACTGAAGTTGGTTTGCTTCCACAATCCATAATGATGCATTTTTGAACTAAATTAATTAGGCTATCTGCACTTCCACCATGGACAGACAGCTAAAACAACTCACTCACATGATTCACTTGAGCTGAGCCCTGATTCAATCAGATCTACATCATCTTCTTGTATGAAATTCTTGGATGTCGGCCAGCCACAGGCGGGCCCCGGACTGGGATGCGAGTAAAAAAATATATTTAAAAAAAAAAAAAAAAAAAAAAAAAGTTTTTTTTTTGGGGGGGGGGCCCTGAGGTTGGGGGCCCGTTTCAATTGAAACGGGTGAAACATAGGAAAGGCCGCCACTGTGTGTATGTGCACAATGATGTGGAAGAAGTTATCCTGTTACAAACAAACTCTCAAAACACAAATGGCTTTAAGTATAATAATACAAATACAAAAATGATCCTTCTATAAACAAACTCAAAATACGAATGGCTGTAAGTATGATAACAAAAAAAAAAAGTTTATTACAGAATAGAAAAGCTGGGAAGGGGAAACATGAGTACAAGAATACACCCCATGGAGTGATCTGATGAAGAGAGAAGCATAAGACAGACTGGCTTTAGACAGTCAGTGACTCTATCTAAGGCTTCGTCCACACGTACACGGGTATTTTCATAAACGTAGCTTTTTATATGCGTTTTGGGGGGTTCGTCCACACGCAAACGCGTTTTTGCTCCATGTAAACGCATCTTTTGGAAAACTCCTGCCACAGTGTAGATTTTTAAAAACTCCGGCTATGTGTTCCCGTGTGGACACGGTAAACGGAGTTTTTGCATTTAGCCGTTAACGTTTAGCCGTTGTCGTGTGGACAGAGAGATTTTTTTAAACAGGGCCGTGTAGACGCGGAGGTTTTCAAAAACGAAAACGAAATATCTGCGTTTATGAAAATACCCGTGTACGTGTGGACGAAGCCTTAAAAGTATCACTGTTTGTCTAATTGCCCCGATTCACTAAGCTGGGCTTACAGAGTAGGCTGACCCAAGCTATCTAAAAAGATGCATAAACAAGGAAAGGGAGTAAAGGAGAGCTCAAACCCCCCCCCTTTCTATGGGAACCAGGTGTACAGCACAGAATACAAAGCTGTGTTATGAGAAAATATATTCTAGCACGAAGTCATTTTTTTGGGGGTGAACTATCCCTTTAAACCCTCTGGACTTAATAAACTGGACCTGAGTTGGTACAAGCTCACGATGTTTCTGTTTACAAAGCGTGAGCTTGTACTTCTGCTATTTGTGTTCATATTATGGATGCTGGGGTTCAAGTGGTTCAAGCACCTACTGTAGAAGCATCTTTTTGAATAGATATAGTATTTGGTGTTTTTGAAGACATAGTCTATTTGATGCATTCATAATTCCTCCACCACCACTACAACCAGATGTTTTGTTTTGAAATGTACAGAGGCTAACTGAGCTCTTTCTGACAGATGTGAGGTCCATGAAGAAGCGCTTTATCGGAATACGGATGCTGACCATCACTCCATCGTAAGTCATAATAAATGAATGGATGAACAAATGAACAAACGATGTGTTCTATCCTAATGGCCTTAGGGTTGGGGAATGTGTTTTATGTGGTTCTCAACCTTTTCCGGCCGTGACCCCCAAAATAATCATATTTGAACTGGGGACCCCCCATTTTGTTTGACTCCGTTCCACAGATAGATATTGTGAAAATAGCAGATCTACAAGCTCGAGCTTGTAGAACGGCTATTTTCACAATATTTGCCCCTTTCTTATATCATTTGACAATTTGGCCAATGTTTTATAGTATAGTTTGTTGATTACTTTTGATGCAGTAATGGTCTTTTTCTTTTCTTTAATTTATTTTTATTTTTTAGGTATTAAAAAGTCCATAAAATGTCACTTCACTGTCATCTGGGGACCCCCCCCCCCCCCAAATCATGTGGGGAGTGGGGACCCCCCTGGGGGTCCCGACCCACAGGTTGAGAACCACTATTATAAACAAACGCACTAAACTGACAATCATGAAAACGTACCAAACATTGGGACAGAGTCTGCCAGAGCGCTCTATAGCCATGATACATTGAACAATGTTTTCAGTATTAATCACAGTCTGTGTGTGTGTGTGTGTGTGTGTGTGTGTGTGTGTGTGTGTGTGTGTGTGTGTGTGTGTGTGTGTGTGTGTGTGTGTGTGTGTGCGTGTGCGTGCACGTGTGTTCTCCAGGCTGATGGAGGAGCTTAAACAGCACAGCCCAGACTTCCCTGATGTCGCCACAGGAATCTATGTCCATGAGGTCATCCCCGACTCACCTGCACAGAAGTATGTGTTGTTCTTTAGACATTCATTACTGAACCACTTAGCCACAATAAACAACTAACTACAGTACCAACTTAATCACTAAACCAGTGGTTGTGCCTAAGACCCCCAAATTGACATGTATGTGGTTGCGGACCCCCACCTGAAAATATGTTGCCGTAAATACACCGGATTTAGCAAAGATGCTAATTTTCATCCGCAGTCCTCACAAAAAACATAAAATCAGAAAACAGACAGACAAACGGTGGAATACATTTACAATAACATTACACAGGGAACACAGCATAAAAATAAACCTAAAACTTGATCACAAATGGTTGCAGCTTTGGTTTTCAACCATCTTTTCAGATTGAATTTAAAAGATGGAAATGTAGCACAATCCCTTATACGCAGAGGAAGGCCATTCCATGCTACACAACCCTGTACTGAGAGGACATTTTGACTGAATGTTGATTGCCGGTGCGGCACTTCGCAATCTCCTCGAGTGGTTGCTCTGGTACTGATTCCCCTATCAGGCGTCCTTTTAATGAATTCACTTAGGGGGGGCGGGCACAGACCATGTAGGGTCTTGTACTATATATGACCCCAACCTGTTTGAAAATGTTTAAGTTGTCAAAGCTAAAAAAAATGACCCCCACTTTGAGAACCAATGCACTAAACCACTTAACCACTGTCTTCTCTCTCTCTCTCTCTCTCTCTCTCTCTCTCTCTCTCTCTCTCTCTCTCTCTCTCTCTCTCTCTCCCTCGCCCCTGCCAGAGGTGGCATCAAGGACGGCGACATCATCGTGAAGCTGAACGGCCAGCCGCTGATGACCACCTCCGACCTCCAGGGGGCGCTGCAGGAGGAGACGGCCCTGCTGCTGGAGGTGAGGCGCGGCAACGACGACCTGCTCTTCAACATCCAGCCCGACGTCATCATGCAGTAGACGCCGCCGCCGGGGGGTCAAAGGTCGCCGCCGCGCGGCGCACCGCTCGCTCGCTCGCGCGACAATCCAAAGGCACTATCGTTCGTCGTCGTACCCTTTTTGTTGCTTCAGTTGAACCCCCCGCCCCCCCCCACAAAAAAAACCTTGTATGCACTGTTGGAGGAGGGGTCAGTTCCGAGCTGATGTCATCAAGAAGAGACCCTGGAGTTACGACGCAATGCTTTATGCCTGATTTATATGTGGTTGCGCGTTGTGTCGCGTGCTGAAAATCGTGTCACGTATACTGAAAATACAGGAAATAGCTGGTCGCTATTTTGGGTGCGTGACACCGGCGTGCACCAAGTATAAATCCAGCTTTATTATCACTTTGATAGATCCAGGACTTTAGGATCACTTTGATAGATCCAGGACGTCTGATGACCAAGGTGGGGGAAAGCTCTGAATGAGCAAATTTAACGAACTTCCAGAATAGACTTACAGAAAATACGTCATTCCCTGGACCACTCTATACCAGTAAAGATGGAGGTTTCCATGGACCACCCTATACCAGTAAATATGGAGGTTTCCATGGACCACTCTGTACCAGTAAAGATGGAGGTCGTCTCACACTGAACATTGATGGTCGGACAATGTCTGGACACTTTCCCCACAACAAGAGAACATTGTGGCTGTGAGCTGGACATTCATAATAGGAGACACTTGATATTTTTTTGTTCTTCAGTTTTTTTATGTTTTGTGTCCACTGTGGTCATGCTGTATTACATTTAAATTGCAATTTATGACACTCACTCCCTCCCAATGAAAGTGAACATCAGTTTTTAAAAAGTTGTGACGTGTTTGTTTTATTCTGCTTCTGGATGACAGAGGGCATAGTTGAGCCCTCCGAATGCTGTAACTCGACGTCATTCCATAACCTTAATGTGAACACTTAGCTGTGGTCAGTTTTAACCCATTAAGACCGGGAACGCATCTGTGTCATTTTTTGATTTCTTTGGCTATTTTAGATTTATTTTGGCTCTATTTTAATAGCACATCTGCTGTTAGTGCGGCACCGAGTGCCGTGCTAAGAGCTGGTAGATCTGCTATTGTTTTTGAAAAAACGTGAAAATGTGTGCAAATCCTTGTACATATATATTTTTAACTCAAATCTTTGCTTCTGGGGGATTCTACAAATGTCTTCGAAATCATAATAGCAGGGCGGAATTTTGATACCATAGTGCACTTGGTGATACAAGCGCGAAATTTGGCACAGATGACCTTCATATGACCCTAATTGATAATCAACCTCTGGCCACGCAGAATTCCTAAGATTTCAAGATGGCCACCACCAGTTTTCAAAATGTCTGCAACTGGGCCAATGTGTTGGACTATATCGCTTTGCTGGGGCAAAGCGATAAGAGAATATGTTCTGGAGGTATTCCTACCAAGTAAGATAAAAAATAACATTAGGTTCCAATATGGCGGCATGTATTCCAATATGGCTGCCGATAAATTGCAGAAATGTGCACCTGCTTATGGTTTATCCACATGAGCTTGTTGTACATGTATTTGTATTGATTACCATACACAGAATCCATTTATGGAACATTTGAAAGTGATTTATTAGCTTGGTAAAGCTTAGTGCTTACTTTTTGTTTTGTTATCAAGTCATTATAAACACATTTTCATTTACAATGGTGGCTGGGCAAGTGACAGGCCAGTGTACTAGCAACTGCAACCACAGAGGGGTGTGCAGATAAGTCCAAACTTAAAGCATTTGCAGTGTCCAGAACATGCTATTTTACATCCACATCGTGTCAGCTTCTGGCATAATTTGGCAAACAGGACTGCACAAGAGTCACTGGCCCCATATATGTCCTGCTTGGAATGCACTTCACTTGCATTCACTTCCTTGTAGGAACTACTTCTATGAAGTTCTATCGTACATGAGTACTATGAACTCCTCAATGACTTGCATATGTTTATCATTTATTGCAACAGGTGTTGAACCTAATTTGGAGAAGTTGTCTGCCATGCTGACCTTTTTCCCTTTCCATGGAAGGACGAAACTGTGTGGCATCCCCTGAATGCATGAAAGAAGCAAAGACCTGATGACTTTGATTCAATAGCTGATGCAATTTCATGAATGGGATCCATCTGAGATCCTTCCCTCCTTCCAAAGGCAATCCACAGCTAATTCAAGCCAAGTCTTTGAACAAGTGAAACTGTTATGTCAACAATGTCAGTATCTGAGGCAGAGCTGCAGAGGATAGCATCTGACACATCATGATTCGCAGCTCAGATACTGACGTTGTTGTCATAGCAGTTGCACTTGTTCAAATTAAATAAGTCTGAGACTTATTGTCAGTATCAGCTGAGAACTCAGGGGTCTTATAGACCCCCTGGTATTGCTGAGGTGGAGCGCCACACTCACCGTACCTACTCATACACTGATCCTGATCGAACCCATGACCATGTGATCCGAAGGTGAAAGCTCTACCGACTGAGCAACCCAGACACAAAGACTTGGCTTGAAAAAGCTGTCGAAGGACCTCAGATGGATCCCCCTTCATGAAAATGCATCAGCTATTGGATCAAAGTCATCAGGTCTTTGCTTCTTTCATGCGTTCAGCAGATGCCATACAGTTTTGTCCTTCCACGGAAAGAGAAAAAGGCCAGCACCTGTTTGAGAAAATATCCCTATATATATCTAGGTTTTTGTATTTAGTTGCCCTAGGTCGTTAAAAAGCTACCAAATCACTTTAAAATGTGCTATAAATCGATTCTGTGTATGGTAATTAATACAAATTCATGTGCTTCAAGCTCATGTGAATGTACATTTATGCAATTTATCGGCAGCCATATTGGAAAATATGCCGCCATATTGGAACCTAATATTATTTTTTTATCTTACTTGGTAGAAATACCTTCAGAACATATTCTCCTATATTAAAATAAGAGGGAAATCAAAGATTTACAGCCCCAGCAAAGTGATATAGTCCAAAATGTTGGCCCAGTTGCAGCCATTTTGAAAACTGGTGGTGGCCATCTTGAAATCTTAGGATTTTTGCGTGGCCAGAGGTTGATTATCAATTAGAGTCATATGAAGGACATCTGTGCCAAATTTCACGCTTGTATCACCAAGTGCACTATCGTGTATTGAAAACGGCAAAATTCCGCCCTGCTATAACAGATTTTTGAAAAAACGTATGTTGCTAGAATATCAGTGATTCTCAAACTTTTTCCATGTCAAGGACCGCCAAGATGATATGTATTTGGCCGCGGACCCCCATCTCAAAATATGTTGTTCCAGGGACCCCCAGAGAAAAAGATTTGAGTTAAAATGTATATATCCAAAGATTTGCACAAATTGTCAATAGCAGATCTACAAGCTCATAGCGCGGCACTCGGTGTCGCGCTATGAGCTTGTAGATCTGCTATTTTTGAATAGCCAAAGTATAAAATAATGGTTAAAGTGACACAGATGTGTTCCCGGTTATAATGGGTTAAAGCACAGTGAGACTTTGGTAAGAAGTCTGGGTTGTGTAAGTCACCTTGTCATGATGGTCACCACAAATATTGGTGAGATATCTCGTTGATTAGCAATGACTAATTCCTCGATAAGTAGCCTCCCCATTATGGACTTACATTGCAAGGTGAAACAGGTCTTAAAATCACTCTTTTAGCACATAAACAAAGGCAAACAAAAGTAGATTATGACAATGAATACAGCTATGAAACCAGTCATGTAAAAATTACAACTTCATGTTGATTTTAATAGTGTCACAATGCTATAAACTGAATCAGAATCCACTTTGTTTCTGTTCGTGACTTTGAGAGCTATTTCACTGCAATGTATAAGTCAATCAGTAGGTGTGGAATATCAACAGAGTAACTATGGAAGATATCTCACCAATATTTATACATACAATAATACATCATCAAGGTATAACTACACGACTCAAACCTCTACCACGTGTCATTGTGCTTTAAAGGATTTATTCATTTGAGATAAAGAGCTTGAAATGTGAGCAATCTCACTGCTGCTGTACTTTTTGCTACTCTTTTTGTTAATGCCTAATATCGGACTCTTTGCTT
This sequence comes from Gymnoscopelus microlampas, assembly GCF_963454915.1. Taxonomy (NCBI): domain Eukaryota; kingdom Metazoa; phylum Chordata; class Actinopteri; order Myctophiformes; family Myctophidae; genus Gymnoscopelus; species Gymnoscopelus microlampas. The sequence continues at coordinate 34,804,656 of NC_139956.1, read as the reverse complement.
CTAGTATGAATATAAACACGCCCTTATCGCACAATGTAGAATACAATGTTTACATGTAAAGGAACTCACCATAGCAATAAAACCTACAGTACGTTGTTAGTCTGCAGGGGTAGTTCGATAGAACAATGTTTTTGACGTTTTGTTTCAACAAATAAAAGTTTTCATCAACTTGTGATACTTTTGGGGTAACTTACTTCTCTAATGTCTTCACACACATGAATGTGTTCTTGTTCCTGCACTTCAATTCACAATTCGCACAGACTTGAAGGTCTACAATAGTAGTGTTCACTAGGGATGCACAATATATCATGTCGTCATATTGGTAGACTACATTATCTGCCGATACTTTAAAATGCATTATCGGTGTGGTACATATACTGTAGGTGTAAAAATTGCTTGTGTTAACCTAGCTAAGGTCGCAGATATTTTTGTCATTCAACAGTAAAATATATTCAAACTGCCCAAAATCAGAGGTCAAGATTACTACGCAATTCTGTGTGACCACACTATGATACAGCGGCCTGCTCACTCCTTGTGCATTGAAGAAGCATGAGCTCAGTTCGGGGCTCTACCCAGGCTGGCAGAGGGAGAGTAGCACCCAAGATTACATCTTAGGCAATTGGCACTGGGTGAAAAAATGGGTTACAAAAATCGTGGGATAAAAACTTAGAAGAAACACTAAAGAACACTTCAACAGTATCAAAACACGTCTGCTGAGTGGTGGTTTAGTGGTCTAATCATCAGATCCATGTTCAAATCCCTGTCCTCCTACAGATCAATACTGGAGTATTTCAGCTTAACTTTATTAACTGAAGGCTAACATATAAAATAATGCTTCAACAGTAAGAGAGACCGAGTGATAGTGTAGTGGTCTAATTATCATACTCTCAGCATAAAGATTCCATGTCCAAATCCCTGTCCTCCTATAGTTCAATGTTGGAGTACATTGGAATTTTTAAGGCTATAATATACAAAAGAACAACTCAAAAGCATTAGAAAACACCGGGACCCAAAGGTGCCTTGGCACAATGGTGGTGGTGGTCTCCCCCAGTGCCGTGTCCCTCCCCCTGTTTCCTGAGAAGTAAAGATGGGGGATTTTGTCTGAAAGAACTCTGTCCAATTTTATAGAAAGAAGGAGCCAGATTGCTCATATGCTGAGTTGCCGGGGCCAGGATTCGATAGCATGACCTTGAGGTTCAGAGTCAAGAGCTCTTCCGACTGAGCTACACAGAGACATAAGACACATTGTACATTGAATGAACGTGATGGGTCATTCCCCCAAAATAATTAAAGGCACAATTGGCTCATGCACTTTACTAAAAATACATATATTTAGAAAATGTCAAAGTACTCCAGCATTGAACAATAGTAGGACTAGGATTCGAACATGGAATCTCTGTGCTGAGAGTCTGATCATTACACCAATAACTCAGTTATTCTCAACATGTGTCTCTTAACAATGTTGAAGTCTTCCTTTGTATATTACCGTTCAGTTAGTAAAGTTTAATTACTCCAGCATTTAAAGCTGCATTATGTAACTTTCCTGTTCGACCCCGCATTTGTCTTTTAGTGATTTTGAGTTGTTCTTTTGTAATCTAGCTGGCAAAACTTTAAAGTACTCTAGCATTCGGTTCAACAACAGTATGCATCCGTAGCCTTGGACTTGACAATGGAAACTCTCTGCAGAAAGATTGAGTATACTAACCATTACTCAGTCAATAATCTCTTAAGACAGAATTCTTTTTTTTGACGATGGTTCCCAGATTGCTCAGTCAATGACTTTTGAAGTTTGTTTATATGTTAACAAAACCCAGCTTGAGAGATAGAGTCCAGAGGGAAGCACGCTCATCCCAACAAAAACCTTTCAGGTTCTGAACAACAATATGCACATTGGAGGAAAGGAAGGGAAGTTCGCACACTGTAGCTCCCAGTAGAACATGTATTTGGTTATTAACAAAAGCCCAGTTTACCAGCTTGGCTTTGCTGGTCATTCCAGCCAGCCAGCTGGCCGACCAGCTTGACCAGCAGAATCCAGCTTAGCCTGACTGGGTGACCAGCTGACCAACTATACTGACAAACCAGCAAGACTAGCCTGACCAGTTTGTCCAGCCTGGTAAACCAGCTAAACCAGCCTAAGACCAGCTAAAACCAGCTAAAACCAGCAACCATCATAAGTTGTTTTTTGCTGGGGGGTTTTCAGCAGGGAACTACTATGACATGTTGTGACGTGAGACGTGACAACATATTGTCACGTGTCACGTGAAGCTTGACCAATCAGCCGTGCTCAAACATACGGACGGACATACGGACGGACGGACATACGGACGGACGGACATACGGACACACGGACAAAGTCAAATGTAGGAGTGGTTGGCACCACTCAAAAACACAAATAAAAAGTATAGCATGCCATGTAAGGTTCTCAACAATTTTGGGTGACTGGATCCCTGACTCTATTGACAACCATGAAGCTTGTGGTTGAGACAGTCAAACATTTTGGTGGTAAAATAATCGTCATGCTGTATAGACTATATATAGTATTACAACATGATCATTATTTTACCACCAAAAATGAAGTATACAGCACAACAGCATTCCTCTATACTGTAAAGGAATGCTGTTGTTGTGCCCTCTACATACTTACATTGTAAGTATGTATAACAAATTGCAGAAATAGCAGCTCTACAAGCTCACAACATGTCGCGATGTGATGTGTTATCCGGAATGATTTTTTAAAAAGGTTACAGATATGGCAAATGGACTGCATTTATAGCATTTATAGGCCCTTTACAATGTACTTCACATTCACGGCGCACATAGCCATGCAAGGCACCAACTTGCTCAAGGACACTTCGTCATGTAGCCAGGAGGAGCCATATGGACCAAACCTGGAACCTTTGGATTCCAAGACGGCCGCTCTACCTCCTGAGCTACTGCCTGCCGTCCCTGATAAGGTTTTAGGTTACGTCGGTCGGCCTCATTATCCTCGCTGTGCTTTTATCACTGTTATTCGGGTCAAATAAAAGTGCGCATGTGATAAATACACATGTAAAATCCATATTTTATTTGCGTTATTATCAGTTATTTTGCTACCGTGTTTCATCAAATTGAAATCCCCCCTGTCAGAGATAGGGACGTGTTGCCCTAGTTGGATTTCTCAGCCTCTCAGATGTCTGTGTTTGTTGAGACAAAGTGCTTCCAGTTCCACCGCGCCTTCCACACTTTTTCACATCAACCTTTCCCAGTGGATATCTCCACAACCTTATTTGGGTTTGCAGGGTGTGTTAAGGTACACAGTGGGTTTGTTTTAATGGACTTTTTGCTGCGTAGAGAGAGTTTGGACTAGTATAAGCAAGAAGCATGTCGGGGATGTCCTTCACACATAATATTTAGCTGGTCCACAGTGAGATGTTATCAGTGCCTCTCCTACAGTGTCAGCATTTCACTCTTTTCTCTGTCAGCTTCTCTGTCTAAACAATGAGAAATTATTTCAGATGTTTTCTGTTTCAGATGATGCCGCATGGAAAATGGTTGCTAGCCGATCTCAGAGCCACAGGCAGGCAGAAGGCTGCTAAAAACCTATAAACCAGGCTAGAAGAAAACGCAAAAGTTTTACTCTTTACGTATTAACCTGTGCACAAGCTGTATAACAATAAATGCAACCTTGAACCTTGAATAAGAACTAGAAATACCACATGCACGCAACCATTTTGCATTTTACATCCACGTCTGTCCGGACTCATAAATGTAGGGAATGAATGAAGGCTTTGAAGGAACTTTTGTGAGGTCGCTGCAGTGACCTTGACCTTCAACCCCCCCTACAGTACTTCAAAACAGTTAATCCTTGAGTCCAAGTGGATGGACAGACAGACAGACAGAAAACCCGAAAACACAATGCCTCCAGCCACAGCTGTCCGCCAGTGGAGACATAAGAAAACAATGGACTGCCACGTTATATTTGAAAACACAACATGTAGGCATGTAAATAGTTCATGTTCAATAAGATACAGCTTTTTTCTTGCTAAAGACATTTCCCCATGTGTCTCCAGGATATGAAGGGAGACAGCTGCAATTGCAACTGTCAGACAGATGTTGGTACGGCTAAGTGAATAAACATAGTTCCTCTGAGCCCCCCCTGGGTCCTAAAGCTGGCAGCACTAATCCACTCCACTAATGAGGTTACATTCTTATGATGACACCGGCCTCATCTCCCCCGCTGACCCATAATGCACTCTGACAGTGTCCACACACCCCCCATTGTGTTAACCACTTGAACCCTATTATATTCTCTGTCTATCGGATGACAGCGGCGCACGAAAATAGCACATCTACTGTACAACTGTACTACCCCGCCACCAAAATAATAATAATGAAAATAATTTTAAAAAATGTATATAATCTTTGTATAGCACCTATCATGACATGAAATGCAGCTCAAAGTGCTTTACAGAGCAAGAATAAAGCACAAGTGCTTTACAGAAAAAGTACACATAATTTAACAATAAAGCAAAAAAGAAAAGCAAAAGCATAAAACAACATTAAAATAATGGCAAAAAAGGCAGTGAATTAGGCAAAATAGTGAGGACATGAATAACAAACATCGCTACATCACATCACATCAGTACGTGAAGCTGGTGAAACCACAACATTTTGGTGGAAAACAAATGTACTACATCTACTTTTACAGGGAACCACACAGATTGATTGATTGATTGATAGATACCAAATGTAGAATGTCCTGACACAATCCATTAAAGGATGTGAATCACTAGTTTCTTTCACAATTGGCCTGAAAAAAACATCTATCAGGAGGAGACAACAAGGGGAGGTAAATGTAAATTTTCCATCCCTTTTGTACAGTATACTGTTTGTATTGTGCATTGTTGATGACATGTATTATTGTGTCAATAGTGTCTTTTATGCTATGTTGATGAATTGAATTCATAGGACCACAAGGACGTTTCTGTGTTATCCTTTTAAGCCTTAATGTCTTACTGTGCCACGTGCTGTTTACAATTCTGACTAATAAAGTATTCAAATCAATCAATCAATCAATCAATCAATGCAACACATTTTCACCTATCATGACATACCCACAATAAGGGATACCAAGTTGAAAGTGGAGACAATTAACCGGTGAGTTGAGAACCATAAGTAGGTTGTGAGATGACATCTTTGTAGACAAAGAAAAACTCAAGATGAAGGATAAAATGTGTTAGGCTAATAGTGCTTCCAGTTTAACAGTGGGCGAATTCAAGTCCCAGTTAGTTGGACACAGTTCAGCAACACCGATCTTAAGTTAGTTTGTTTGTTTCTCTTTTTTTGTAGGACATATATCCTTCTATAAAATGAAAAAAAAACTCTGTCAGTCAGTCGGCCTGTCAGAAGAAGAATCAACTTCATTGTCACATCACAGGTTTACAGGTGTAAATTCATTTTTTGTTTTGTTGATTTTCAGAAGGGGAGAAAACGAAAAAGGCGGGGGACAGGGAGAAAAATCGAACATGAAATAAGCATGTGAAAGAGAAAAGATCTACATACACACATAGCGTAAGACCAGCAGATACAGTATGTACATGAGGTTAATCATAAGGTGTGAAAGTGGTAACACATCGGTACAGGTCCAGATAGTGGCAGGTAAAAACACACAGGGCGGAAAACGCCTGTTTAAAGCAAATGATTCTGACAGGCGGTGATCAGGCCTTGTTCAACAATCTGATGCTGATGATGCGTTACATTCACCCTCCTTTGACCTTGAGCAGGCCTACTCTGTTACACTCGTCTAGTAATCAAGATACACCATGACGATATAAACTGCATCATAGCATCATATATTCATTGACACCTTAGTTTCTAAGCTTTAATGATAGCTTTTGGGAAGGCCACTCGACAAACCCTTCTGGGTTGTTTTTTTGCCTTTCCGGCACATCATGTTTTGATTTAGATTTTGCTTCCTTTCCATATACATTTTTTGTATCATCATTATGTCTTTTTAAATGTGCAAATAAACTAAACTAAAGACATTTAAGCCTGATTTATACTTGGTTAAGTACAACGGCATGCAGAAAATAGTCTACAAGCTCACAACACGCCACGGACGCCACATGTTGTGAGCTTGCGTAGATCGGCTATTTTCAGCACATAAATCGGGCATTAGAGAGAGAGAGAGAGAGAGAGAGAGAGAGGGGAGACAGTGGGAGTGAAGCAAAGAGAGAGATTTGTGTGTGTGTGTGTGTGTGTGTGTGTTACTGGGTTGAAACATCATGATATGACACCATGTAATCCCATGAGAATCACACACTGTTGACTTTACCTCTTAAGAACTGGACAGTTAATCACAACGTGTTTCACAAGGCGGCGTGACGTACTGCGCTGTACTGACCCAGTCAGCTCTCATGTGAGTCAGCTGGAAAGCTCAATTGAATTTGACATTCGAGGCACCGATCTTAAGTCAAAATATATTAAAAGGAGACGGCGTGGCTCCCATGTGGATCTGGGGCCGCTTTGCATGTGACGTCAGGCGTCTTATGACGTGTGACGCTTGTTTTGGGCCAAGGTTTCATCCCCGATCTGAACCCCGTTGACCTCTTATTATAACATTGTTGTCGGGTAGAAAACTCTTATCTCCATATTCTAACTTGGGGTGTTTTTTCGTAGTAAATGCTGAGGACAAATTTCAGTGGGGACTATTCTATTTAATCTATTCTACACACAATTACAATTTACAATTTAAGCATTTAGCAGACGCTCTTATCCAGAGTGACTTACAGTAAGCAAGGTAAACACACACATAGAATGCATGGAGGCAGTGCAGTGCCTCAGTAAACTAAATAATCTGTACATTGAAACTATATCACTATAACAATAAACAATGAACCTAAATCTAAATGATATTTTAACCTTATGGTCAAGAAAAAAAACATGCCTGGGTAATGATCAGGGTAAGTCTGCAAGGCCATCTTAACTAGGTCATAACTTGAAGTGCCACACACACACACACACACACACACACACACACACACACACACACACACACACACACACACACACACACACACACACACACACACACACACACACACACACACACACACACACACACACACACACACACACACACACACACACACACACACACACACACACACACTCCCTGCTGGCTGGCCTCCTTACAGAGCAATGCAAAAGCTCCAACCACCAAAAATATAATAACCTATCAAATGTATTATGCACACACTTGATATGCTTATAAAGAATCTTAGACTGGAGGCTTTATAAGGAGACACACTGTAACATCAGAGGGGTAGAAACTTCACCTCCATGTGTGTCTGTCAGAACTGTCCATGGAAAGTATATCCAGCCGGAATGAGTGAGTACTCTTCCCACAGAAACCTCTACTACAGTATGTGTCATGAACGTACAGAATGCTTAACTTCAGTGGTGGAAAGTAACCATACATTTACTTAAGTACTGTACTTAACACATGGGGTGCCAGTTTTTTTTTTAAACAGAGTAAACTGAGTGCCAGGATTTTTAACCATTTTTGAGGAGCCGAGATACAGGCTTTTGAAGTCATAAGTTAACCAGGAAGTGGATTGGAGTCTAAATCTTCGGAAAATGATATATCCTGGTGCTGTGAAGAAAAAAAAAAAAAAAGTTACTTTGTGGATTTTGGTTATTATTACAAAACATATATTAACCACTTCAGCCCTACTGTACATACATTTTGGCCATTTGAAAATAGCAGATCTACAAGCACACAATGCGTCGCGATGCGATGCATTGTGAGCTTGTAGATCGGCTATTTTCAAAAGTTATTTTGACATTTTATATAGTTGAAAACTTGTGAAATGGGACATACTGCATAATTAATACTTTTACTTTGGGGACTTTAAGTACATTTTGATAGCATTTTGATATACTTTTGAATTCCAGACTTTTACATAAACAGAGTATTTCTACATTGCAGTATTGATACTTTTACTTTAAGTAAAAAATGTGAGTACTTTTTCCACCACTGGGAGAAACTCATATTCCATTCCTCATATGTCCCGTGTCCGAAAATAGCCGATCTACAAGCTCACAGTGTGTCGCATCCGCGACGTGTTGTGAGCTTGTAGATCGGCTATTTCCCCTTCGTACGACGAAGTATATAAAAAAAAATCCAGGCCTATAATGTCTCTCAACTTCATTTCAGTCTCGCCACCACTCACCACCCAGCCTCTCCAGGGCCAGGCAGGCAGGCAGCTACAGTATGTCTCAATCTTGTCGGCTGTAATTTGTCCAAAGCCAACGTTGTAATTTACTGCTTCCTTCTCCCTGGGCGGAGGAGGAGGATTGATACTATAAATGGTGAGGTCCCCTGTGAGTCTCTCTCTCCACACTGCTCACACTGCTGGCTTGACAGAAATGAGCTCCGAGTGTTTCACATTATGCCCCCTGGCATCCTTGGGCATGTCATTATTGGCAAAAAATATAATATCCAAGGATTATATGCTTAAATAAGTTGTACGCTGGTGTTGTCGGGCAGCGAAACTAGGCGATCGACAAAGTGCACAACGGCTCTCATCGCGATGCAATAGAAGTTATTGTTCTTGTGTCAATAAAAATGCATGATTTTATAAACTGTCCACAGTCCGGCGAGTATACAGAAATGGTACTGTCCCATAGTGAGCAACGAGGACCTACTGCCCAGGTAGCAAATCATGTCAGATTTCTAGTGTGACGACGTCTCCACGCCCCGCCGACCGGAGCGTCCGCTAGAGATGATGTTGATAAAATGAGAAATGTTCCTTTAAAGGTAGGGTAAGTTATATTTTTGGGTTAAAACAAAAAGTATTTTGTTAAAAGGTTAAAGCACTATATTCTGATAGTAATCATTGCTATAGAGTGTTTGTTCAGTAACAGGAGTCTCCCCGTCTCTCCAGATCTTTAATAAACAGAAAATACATTTTCCGGTAGGTGTCAAAATCTCAGCCAATCAGGAGAAAGTACCAATTTTTAAGCTTAATTTTTATAGTGTTCCAGTTCCAATTTTGCCTGCTCATTTCTTAGTGTCATCACTTCTGATTTCACTTGTTTAATCTACATCCTGATTGAGTTCTCTATCCTGATTGGATAAAATTGGAAATGAAAATGAAACTGAAACGAAAATGCATTTTCTGTTTTATAAAGAGCTGGAGAGACAGGGAGACTCCTTTTACTGAACAAACACTCTATAGCAATGAGTACTATCAGAATATAGAGCTATTTAACACTTATTTTAACCAAAGAAAATCACTTGCCCTACCTTTAACTGCTGAGTGTACAAACAAATGCCAAGCCTGTGAACACTGGTAATAAGAATAAGATAAGAAATATGACTGACTATGACTATTTATTCACCTCAACTCAACTGATGCAGATATACTGCATAGAATCAGTATTATTATTTTTTTGCAACATTCTACAAAAATGCACGTTTACATCTGGATGCAAACAGAGCTTGTAAAACACTCATCATGGCCTCTTTCTCATCTGAACTGTGGAAAATGTCCAGCAGGGAATCAGCCGTTGCCCTTTTCACACACAACGGGAGAGTTTTATTCATTTCCTTGCAGCAGAACATGAACAGAACAAGTAAACTCCTGACCCCTTCCCAGGATGGTGTAAACACGTGTGAGTCTGGCCTTTTCTTTTATTTCCATCCATCCTGATATGAGTGGTTTATAAAGTCTAATCTAAACAGGAAGTGGTGGGTTTTAGTTCCCGTATCTTCACACACCGGGATGTGAAAACCAACTGTTGACCTGGAGGAGACTCAAGATCATCATCAAGACCAAACATGATGACGACCGATGTGTGGATTTTATCAACAATAAATTAACATCGTGCACATGTGTGTGTGTGTGTGTGTGTGTGTGTGTGTGTGTGTGTGTGTGTGTGTGTGTGTGTGTGTGTGTGTGTGTGTGTGTGTGTGTGTGTGTGTGTTTGCACGCATGTGTGTGTTTGCACGCACGTTTGTGTTTGCATGCACATGTATGTTTGCACGCACGCACGTGAATTTATTTGTTTCAACTCGCAAAGATTAAAGTGATTCAACGTAATCATTCAATGTGTGTGTGTGTGTGTGTGTGTGTGTGTGTGTGTGTGTGTGTGTGTGTGTGTGTGTGTGTGTGTGTGTGTGTGTGTGTGTGTGTGTGTGTGTGCGTGTGTGTGTGTGTGTGCGTGTGCGTGTGGTTTGATTGCAGATAGCAGAGGTCAGGCAGAGTGTGGGTCAGGCAGAGCATTTTTTTTATTTCATTTTGACTTTCTGTTTTCAGTTTCAATTTTGTTCTGATTAGTTTTAAAGTGGGTCTGCTAGTTTAGTTTATACGCTTTGTTTTGAAAAGGTTTAGTTTGTATTCGTTTTAGTGTTTTCATTTTGTTGTCATTTGTCACGGCATGAGATTCAAAAAGGTCTGAAAAAAACCCTCAACAAAACATCATACCATTAAAAAGAACTGTCACAGTCAACCACAGGGAACCCCGGCAATTGCAGATCTACAAGCTCAGAGCACATGGCGGCAACGCGACGCATTGTGAGCTTGTAGATCGGCTACTTTTGACACATATATTTGGTGTAGATGGGGGGGGGGGGGGGGGAGTACAGTTGTAACTCAGGTCCGTTTTATTAAGAGTAAGATGGTTTAACTGGCTAAAACTGTCCCAACGGGCGCTCAGGTGGCACTCACAGTGGTATAGTGCCTGCCAACCCCCGCGGAGGTTGTGGGTTCAAATCATACTGTTAAAAATATGGACAGCGTTACGCCCATAGACTCTACAGACTGTAAATGAAGCCTATTTCGCTGGAGCAGCAGAGAGAGGAGAAGGGAGGAGTGGACGATTACAAAACAACATGGAGGCCAGCCAAGAAGATAGATGGAGCATTGAACTCTGGGTTCCAGCTGTGTGTGTGTGGGGGGGGGAGAGGGAGGGAGAGGGAGAGGAGAGAGGGGGGGGGTTAACTGTGGTCCGTCCATCAAAGTAAGTCACTCCTCCACACGCTCCTGTTGGTCTATTATGTGTGGAGTATGCTACATGTGGGTACAGAAGTATGGGTCTTCAGGTTCGGTTACTTTATTTTGTCTTTAATTGGAGACAAAAGGGACACTTCACCCCCAAAATATAACGTTTTTTTGTGTTGGGGCTGAAGCAATTCCTTTAACCACTACACTACAGTATTATATTCTGGACACAGGAACCACAATGTGGATCAAGTGAAGTAACAATCTTTTATGATTATGTCACAATTAGGTTATGGTGTTATACAATGTGCCTTGTGGCGGTCGGCTGAAACGTGAGACCCACTAAAGGCTGCATCTGCACTACAGTTTGTAAAAATGATGTATGACAAAAGTGATGTATTTTAAACTAGAAAATAACATTTTTTCCTCGTCATCATGACATATCGTCTCATAAATTAGCCCTAAGTATAGTGGAGACAAACACACAGTAATGATTTCCACTCATAATGATTTGGTACGGTAATAATTTCCTGATATACGGTCAGCACTGGTACAAAGGTTGTACTGTGTACACCTCACACACACACACACACACACACACACACACACACACACACACACACACACAGCTGTTGAATAATGACCGTTTCCTCTCCAGACCAGACAAACTCACCATGACACCAGCACACACACAACACACAAAACTGGGTCAAGAGTTTCTAGGTCTCTCTAAGTGTGGAATTGTACTGTACGTGTGCATGTGTGCGTGTGTGCGTGTGTGTGTGTGTGTGTGTGTGTGCCAGTTGATAAACTTCAAACTCCATAGATGGATGGACCTCTGGTTTCCTCTCCAAGAGGACCAGGTTCATTTGAGAACTTTGACACGATGCCCCAAATGATTTCTGTACAGTACCTCAACAACCACACACTCTGGCTGTTAATGTCATACAAATGAGAGTTTGTAACAAACTCATGTACAATACCCTGAAAGACAATATAGTTACGAAGGCTTGTGCAATACAGCTGATGCTGTAGCACAAATAGTGGTTCACTGTATTTAACTGAGTTACAAATCCCCGAGGATTTAATGTTTCATAATAATTAAAAATAGTTTTTTTGTATGATGTGAATTTGGTTTGATATCGGGACATCCACAGACATAAAATGTCAAATCCGACATTAAAATGATAAAGAATTTGAACAATATTGGTAACGTGTATTGCAAATGTTTTATATTGATGATATCTGTAAATGCACAGAATCTCTGTCTGTCTGTCTGTCTGTCTGTCTGTGTCTCCCATACTGTATCTAAAGAACCGTCCGACCGACCAACTTCAAACATAGTGTGTGTCGCTGAGGTCCTGAGAGAGTGCAGTGTCGAGTGTGAAGTCAGTCAGACCAGTGGTTGTCAGCTGATCTATAAATCCACAAATCTCTGCATCTGTCTGTCCCTTTTATGGCCATATATGGAGATTGCTGATGTCATAGTCCTGACATCATAGACAGGCCTCCAAGTACTATGATAATGGACTGCACTAAGTACTCTACTAATAAAACAGCTGCAACAGGTTTGCATAACCAAAGGGGGATGTGTTCCCAACCAGCATCACCCTAGTGATTTGAATGAAGAATATATCTGACCTAATTGTTTATGTAAATAAAATAAATGAAAATCTATTAGGCGAAGACATTTATTCTGTTAATATTTCCACAGCATTGTATAGTATATTGTAAAATACATAAGTATATGTACATTATCAAGTTATTATGCATCAGATTACAATATCACAGGCATGAAACAGCTCATTAATTAACATTAAAATACAATCAAAAGTACACAGTTCAATATATATACATACTGTATTCAAATTGTATGCCAAATTATTTTGTCCATCAGATTACAATATCACAGATATGAAACAGCTTATTAATCAACTCAAAAGTACAATCTGAATCGCTTAACTGGTTCCCTGAACAGTGGTTCTCAAAGTGGGCTCCAGGGGTCCTTGGGGGGGTTCTAGGGGGTCCAGAGCAAAATGAGTTAGTATTGTATGAACATCAGTTTAGCCACTTTAAAAGGGATAGTTCACCCCCAAAATGACTTTTTTTCTATCGATTAGTCTCCCCATGGAGACTTGAATTCATGGATTTTTCTTTTTTTTTGTTGCATTCCTAAGCCAATAATTTGATGACCGGCAGCGGTTCCGGTAGGAGACACAAAGAGCCTTCGTGTCTCCTACCGGAATACCTGCCTACCGGTCCGCTGGTCATCAAATTATTGGCTTAGAAATACCCCATGAAAAAGTCTCCATTGGGTGGACTATCCCTTTAACTCTATAATATATACCTATATACCATAATATCAGCCTTATGAAAATAGTAGACCAACGCGCTCACAACACGTCGCGATGCATGCGTTGTGAGCTTGAATCTTGTGAAAAATGCGTCCCTGGTGCAAAATATCAGATGGGGGTTCGCGGTCAAATACATTTAATTACATTAATTTGGCTGTCCTTGGCATGAAAAGGATCGAGAAGCACTGATTTAGAATAGCTGTCAGGGTTGCAGCCATTAGACCGGCGTTTCTCAACCAGTGGGTGGGGACCCAAAACAAAGTACAGTCAGTCATCATCAAGGGACTCGTGCACTGTATAAAAGCCACAAAAGCCAGAGTACACAACGTTTCTATGCAAAAGATTGTGATGAATCAAACTTGACATGGGAATGTGGTGAACTGTACTCTATTTGTAACCCAGGCGTAACGCACAGTTTTGGAGAGAGGGACCGACGTGGAGGCGTTTCTCCTCCATACGGGAGGTGGCAGGTGGCGCCGTCAGCGACGGCTTGGACGCCTATTCCTAGAAAAACGCCCCTCACACATGGTTGATAGTTGTTTTTTTATTAAAACCATTCAGACCCGTGGTCGATTCTAAAAACACCTTCTAAAGTTTTTGGATTTTTTTTCCCAATTTTTGATTCAGATTATTAATAATTTTTAAATTATGTTGCTATATATCGTTGTTGTCGGGTGGAAACCTTGTCCAAAACCGTTCCTTTTTATATTATTATTTTAAAAACAATTTAGAAAATAGCCGATCTACAAGCAAGTTCTTCTGCTATTTTCACTACTTTTGTGCGACACTCTTGTGTGATGAAGTAGAGCTTTAATTTATGAATAAACATACAAATGTGAAACTTGGGGATATGAGGTTTCTACCCGACAGTGACGATATACTGTATAGTATCACTAAAACGACACAGATGCTTTGAAAGGCATAACAACGTATAGGCTTTCCAGGTCAGGGTTAAATTAGGAATCACAGAGACGTGAATAATAAAAGCATGTTTTTATGTGCCTGGCTTTTAGCATTTTAAACGCCGGCCTGTCACAGTTAACACATCGGGTGCCAAACACGGACTGAACCGCGTTTGCACAGAGTAGCGCTTCGGTGCCGAACACGGTCTGAACCGTGTTTTCAGTCTTTTTTTGTTTTTTAGTTTTTTTCCACAAGGGAGGGGCTGGAGCAGCTCTGGAATCACCCACGGTGATTCTGAGAAGGAAGGGCCTTATAGATCACCGTGCCAAAACACATGGCTCCCCATCCGATTCCGTTCTATCTCCTTCTCTAAAACCCCTATAACTCCGAAACTTTTTTACGCTGGGGAGAACGACTCATTTTGTATGCGCGATCGCTGCGCCATTGTGACCCGCGTGAAAGATGCTATCGCTTCAGGCGTTAGCAAGGACCATCGTGCAAAATGCACGCATGCCTTGTTTCACATGGATTGCTCGTCGTGGAGTCTACAGCTTAAACAGCGCCGCACAGCTCAACGGTGAGATTTCTGGCACGGAACGTAATTTGTTATTATAAAATTCTGGCACCGAATGTGTTAAGTGTGTTGGATTAGTGTGGATTCTACCCAGAGGTTCGTGCATGAGGTTGATACATGTTGTGACAGGGTCATGGACAAACAGCAGAGAATATTATGTTAAAAAGCTACAATCCATTCCTAAGAAAGACCAAAGCACTGAGGGATGATGGCTCAGCCTAGGATGTTCAAACGTGTCATGGAGTCAGTGTAATTAACTTCTCTAATCAATTATTTTGACAAAGAAAAGAAAGAAATCTACATTCCATAAGTTGCATGTCCGTTGTCTCCCTTTCCTGACGGAGAGAGGTAATTGCAACAATGTCCGAACTACAATGAAGATGGCAGCACATAATGGGCCCTACCGTGCCTTACCCCTTATGCCTTAAGTTTTTAGGCATTTTTTACTATTTTGAAAAACAATTTTAAATAGTTCAAATAGCCAAACTACAAGCTCACTACATGTAAATGTAGATCAGCTATTTTCACTATTTTAAAACGTTTTTCAAAATAGTAAAAAATGGCTAAAACGTTTAGGCATAAGGGGAAAAGCGGCACGCAAGATAGGGCCCCTAGTGTCCAATCCGGTGCACTGTCTGCTTGAAATAACTTTATTTATTGACATTGTCAACCAGTATATGCAGATGGCAGTATAACAAGGCAAATATCGGTAGATACCGATGTACGGACGACATATTGATGCATCCCTAGGAAATAACGTATGCAACTGGTTAGATTGGTTAAAATAACATTTTATTCATTAAAATAAGTCCTGGATTTATAGCTTTCAAACCGGTTGAGAACCACTGTTTCAAATTAGGCTCAATCTCCCTCATCTATTCCATCAACGTTTCCCTTCATAGCTACTGGGTTATGATCCTCTAGTTAGGAGATGTTCAGGTGATTCCTGACTGAACAGTACAGGGTGCGGACCCCCCCGGGTTTTGGGTTCTACAGTTTGGCGTACAGAGTTCCGGGTATACCTCAGGGTTGAGGATTCTACAGTTTGGCCTGGAGGGATCCGACCACAGGCTTGTCGAAGCAGAAGTCCTTCCACCAAGATGGACGCTCCAGCACCTTGTTGCCCTGCATCACCGTGGACCACAGGTTCTTGTACAGCTACATAGGACACACACCAGGACAACATTAAAATGTGTGTGTGTGTGTGTGTGTGTGTGTGTGTGTGTGTGTGTGTGTGTGTGTGTGTGTGTGTGTGTGTGTGTGTGTGTGTGTGTGTGTGTAACTTGTATTACTATACTTGTGAGGGCCAAACGTCGCCACAAGTACAGTAGATTTAGAGAAATAGACATTGTGAGGACAATTCTCCTGATCGTCACAAGATAAATTGTTGTTTTATGGTTAATCGGGAGGTCTGCTATGTGGACCTGCAGATGTGTTACCACTTTCACACCTTATGTTTAACCTCATGTACATACTGTATCTGCTGGTCTGATTTTTTTGTTCTTTGACATAGTTCTTTAACTCATTGACTGCCAATTATGTGTTTTGGCGTGTTCTGGTGTTTTCAGTGTTTACGCTAGATGGTGCTCTTTGCTAACCTATGAGTCACCATTTGACTCCCAGTGAAGCAGGAAATCACGTGATCGCAAAGAAAACAGCCACATTCACTGCCATTCTAATGGACTTGGAAACATGCCTTTTTCTCTGCTTTCTGTTGCCTTTTTTGCTTTTTGGCACGCCCCCCGATTCTACGAGACTCGGCTACGTCTTTAAAGCAATCGGTGGATGGATCCTTGTGAAGAATAATATTCTATGATTTTTCAAAGGTTAGTGAAAATGCTCGGAATCGCTGGCAAGGGCAGCCATAGACAATGTTTTACTCTGGCGGTTAATGAGTTAATGTTTGAAATAAAACAGTTTAATCAAAAATTAAATAATGATGGAGCTTGCGCAAAACCGGATTTCACCCACTTCTTTACACCTGTAAAGCAGCGATGTGACAATAAAGCTGATTCTTGGAAAAACTAAAACACAAAAAACGACGACAACAACAGTTCAACATGCAGTAAGGCACGTACAGTATCAGTCTACTATCAGTTACACATTGCTGTGTAAACAAGCCCCTTGAGAGGGTCTTTTTGCATCACCGTACTTCCTGCCAGACCTTGACAGTCATGCTCTACTAACTTAACGCACCACATCTTCAATTGATTACAAAACAACAACACAAGCCAAACCAGATTTTAACCCATTCAATCCGCGAACGCAACTGTGTCATTTTAGATTTTAGCTAGTATGTATACTTTGGGTTATTGAATTATTTTATACTTTGGGCTATTGAAAAATAGCAGATATACAAGCTCATAGCACGGCACAGAGTGCCGCGCTACAAGCTTGTAGATCTGCTATTTTTTGAAAATTCTTGAAAATTTGTGCAAATCTATAAATCTATATATTTTTAAAGGGAAAATGTCTTTGCTTCTGGGAAGGGGGGGTTCCCTGGAACAAAATATTTTCAGATGGGAGTCCGCAGGCAAATACATTGGGCGTCCTTGACATGAAAAAGTTTGAGAACCACTGATATTATAGCAACATACGTTTTTTTTCTTCAGAAAACAGTTTTAGATTTAGAAGACATTTTGTAGATACGTTCCCGGATTGAATGGGTTAATGATCGACCGTGACCCCACTACGAGAAAACCGTCCACACACCGCTGTGCTCACGCAGCACTATGTTTGTTTGTGTGGCTAACCAGAGGCTCAGTCAAGTCCTCCACTTCATGAAGAACTCTGGGAAGTGTTTATGAAAGATGGAGGGGCTTCTGAGAGGGAGAATCCACCCGACCCCTCATCCCCACCCACCCCACCCGCCCAGTGAGTAAGGCTGACTCCTCGTTGTTGCAGTGTCTCCAATTCTTTTTTTTTGGCCTCTTGTCTTTGCGGGCTTCTTGTTTTTGCTATGTTTACAGTTTACAGTAAAGAGTAGGCATGTGACGATTTATCGTAAATCGATTCAAACTGGTGACAATTTAAATCAATTTAATGAAAACATTATCGTGATGCAAACAGCAGAGGGCACGTAAAAAAAGAGAGGAAAATACAGGATCTCTGTAAGAGAATTGATAAAAAAAAAAGAAGTTTTTGCAACTGTATTGAAAAGAGGATAAGAGGAAACACAGTATTGTACTGTAAAAAGAAAAAAAGAGAAGAAAATACTGGATTTGTGTAAGAGAGAGAGAAGAAAAAAAGATTTTTCGATCATTTTGTCTGGGAAATAATTTTGTGTTTCAAAAATCGTGAAAAATCATATCGTGAACCTAGTATCGTGATTCGAATCGTATCGTGAGTTGAGTGAGGCCTAGTAAAGAGAGTGATGAATGAATAATCTGTTGTGTGTCTAAAATAGGAAACCGGCTGGAATGGTTTCGTGCACATTGCCAGTAGGCCAAGGAAGACACTCTCAACCCTAAACCCCAAACTTTTCAAATCGGCCTCATGGTGGCCTCAAAACAGACAGCTTTACTTTTTGGCCCTATAACTCTAGAACCGTAGGCCGGACAATCAAAAGGTATGCTACATTGGCTAATAGATGTCTTCTATTTTCAATATTTTCAAAGATTTTTGAAAATGATTTTTTTTATATCCACAGCAATTTATTGGCCAAAATTACAATTCAACCTAGAACATATTTGAGTCGCAGCACCCTCTGGTGGTCAAATGTGAGTGACAAAAAATACACAAACAAAGAGCTTCATTACAACAGTCTTGCACTCTCCGCAGCTCAGCAATGAACAAGTTAAGGTGCGCAGTGCAAGCTAATAAATAACAAGTGCAGGGGCACAGGGCAAGCTAATAAATAACAACTAAAGGTCCGCGGTGTCCAAAACCAAAACATTGACGTAAGGTTTCGGGGATTATCGCTTCATCGATGCCAAAACAACAAGATGGAGTGCCCACGGCCTGGCTCCAATTATACCTTAATGATTACCGTAAATCTCCTAGTGTAGGTACACCCAGATAACATGTCAAATTGGGGCTGCTACAGCCCAGAGGACAGGCCATATGATATTGTTGCTGTCGGGTGGAAACCTCATATATCCAAAACTGTTACTTTTCAGGATTAAAATTCAAAAAGGGGACAAAAACATAGAATAAGGAGATAAGAGGTTTCTGCCCAACAGCGACGATATGGAGTAGACTATAATAATAATAATGGATTGACATTTAATATAGTGCTTCATCTTGATACGTCGTAACGCGCTTCACTATTATTTCAAATGACTGTACAATATGAAGACAATACGCATAGATCATGGACGCGTATAGGAAGCAGAAGCTGACAGAAAATGTATAATTCTATAAGATAAATGCAGTGAGGATGGAGGGGTTTTAACTTCATAATGTGTGGGACTGGGGCAGCTCATTTGCAGTGGTGGACAGTAACTAAGTAGGGTTCCCACACATTTTTAACAATTCATTTTCAAAACTCTTCCAAAGTATTTCACCCGATTTCCAGGCCTATCGCAATGCCCTAAAGACACACTCAAGCGAAGGTGTCACGTGACAAAAAGAACAGATCTACAAACTAGCAAACGTAATGTTAGACTATGTATATCCAAACATTTTCCAAAACATTTGATTGATTCCAAACCTTTTCCAGGCCTGGAAATTATGTTTTTATGATTTCAAAACATTTCCAGGAATTTCATGACCGTGGGAACCCTGTAAGACAAGATTTTGCAACCCAATTTTTTTCACCCAGTGCCAATTGTCTAAGTAATCCTGGGTGCTACACTCCCTCTGCCAGCCTAGGGAGAGGCCAGAGCCGAGCTCATGCCTCCTTCAATGCATGAGAGCTAACAAGCCTTCTTATCACCCGACAGAGGGGACGTACAGTAGCATGTGGAAGGAACACGTTATTCCAACCAGTTCCTTTCCCCTCCATCAGGCGCCCCGGCTGACCAGGGGGAGGCAGTATAGAGACCAGGAGTACTGCATGTTTTTGTGAGGGTACCTACCCTAGGGGACACGGGGAGAACATGCAAACTCCACACGGAAAGGCCCTTTCGCCAACCCCACCCAGGGTATGGGCACTGATGACGCCGATACCTGAGGCGGAGGAGAGGACACGCCTCCAGCGCCCACAGCGCTGGGGGTGTGCCCTATTTCAAATATAGTGAAAATAGTTGATCTAAAACTCACAACGCGTCGCAGAGTGACACGTTGTAAACTTGTAGATCTGCTATTTTCAGTGTTTTTCAGTGAAAATTTCAGACAATTTCTGAAAATGTAATTCATAATCTGTACTTTTGAACGCTTGAGTATTTACTTGAGTATACTTTGTCCACCACACTGTTCATTTGACATGTTATATGGGTGTACTCTACAGGATTTACGGTAATCATTAATTAAGGTCTAATTGGAGCCAGGTGTGGTTGAATTGTGTTTGGCACTGAGGAAGCAATAACCAGACACCCCCCGTCCCCGTCCCCGTCCCGAAACATCTTGTCACTTTTTTATATTTGTGCTCATTTTCTTTTTTATTTATTTATGATTTTGTTGATACTGCCTCTGAATGAATTATTGTGCACAATTGTAGAAGAAACCTTGTATCTCCATAATTCAACTTTTTTTGTTTTCTTTCCCCCATAAATTAATCGCCTACTTCATCGTACGATAGAATCACACAAAAGTATACAAAAACAAACCTTATTTTTTGCTAAAAGTGAAAATGACTGTGGTAGAGTTTATCTGTGGGTTTTTATAAATATGTACGTAACCAATGGAAAAGTATTAAACAAGAGCTTATGACTAAATAATAACTACATTTGGTGAAAGGTTAGTTTTTTCCTGTTTGTGTGAGTTCTTCCTACTTTCTGTCATCATTTAGAGTTTTGGAGCCTGTGCACCTGGCCCTGTACACATATTAAAGAGTCATCTCCATCTAAACAGTGTAATCCTAAGAATTCCTGGGCGGTCAAGGAAAGCCAGGCTTTGTGCGCACGTGCGCGCGTGCGTACGTGTGCGTGTGTGCGCGTGTGTGTGTGTGTGTGTGTGTGTGCGTGTGTGTGTGCAGGCCAGCCAGTGAAAGCCAACAGCAAAGTGTATGGAGTGTTTACGAGTGACTCAGTGCAAGTGTGTGTTGTCAACAGTTGTGTTTTTAGCCGTTTTAGACGGCTATGTCTGTCTAACAGAACACTTTACTCCCAAACAAGATGTTTTCAAAAACTACTGGCTGGATTGCCCTGTAATCACCTTTATGCTCCCCGGATAAAGAACATACTGATTATGGTGGCCCCATGGCCATTCAGTTGTAGCCTTCGCTGTTCTTCAAGGTTGCTAGCGTCGACTATTTTCTTAGTGATTATTGTATTGATAACTTTTTCAATTAAAAAAAAAACGTATATATGCCAAAATAGCAGCCACCGCCAGCCCAAAAATCTGTGCCAGACAATTAATTGTGTGATATAGAAAACAGCTACTGTAGGTTTCATTTTCGTTTTTACAGCTATTCTTTGAAAATATAAACAAGGCTTTTACGTATAGTAGGGGTTAAAGAGCCCTGTCCTCCACTCGGTACTGTGGAATATGTCTATATTTGTAGAGTTGAATTCTCGAGGAGGCAGACCATTACATTTGCTAAATAAAATGGCAAATATCGGCCAGACTATCGCCCAATAAAAACAACCGACGATTGGACTCATCCAATCGCTGATTGCCAATATATTCGCCATATCGTATGTATATATATACGTTGTATGTATAATATATACATATACAGTAAATACAGCATATAACTTTATTGTCCCACTGACATTGCTTTAGCCCTCACACTGACCTAGCGTCCTACAGTAATGTCATTAGTCTGTAGTCTCTCCAGTTAGACATGTTCTATAAAACGAAAGATATTTCTTGACACTTGTTTATAGTGGCATAACATAAATGTCATCCTCATCATCATCATAACGCCCAATCACTGGTCCATGACCTGGTCCTTTCACACATCACGCTGTTTGGGCTGAATTGGACATTACACTGACTTAACTCTAGGGAGCTGGCAGTGTCCAGTCTGGTCTGTGTCAGGTCCTACTGAGTTCACACATACAGCTCTACTGGTTAACCACATCAACCCTAGCGTCACTATTGTGGGTATGACATAATAGACGAACATCAGAGAAAATAGCCAATCTAAAAACTCACACCGTGTAGCTTGTAGGTCGCTATTTTTGCCAAATAGATATCTCGCCTTACCACTTATGCATAAACTTTTTTGGCATGTTTTATTATTTTGAAAATAGTGAGAAAAGCTGTTTTTCAAAATAGGAGAAAATGCCTAAAACGTTTAGGTGTAAGGGCCCTTAGCCGCACCAGTGACCATGCAGGGCTCTATTAAGGACAACCACAGTTGTACATATTGGCAGTGATAGATTTCTTTTTACTTGAGTAAAAGTATCAATACCACAATGTAGAAATACTCTGTTACAAGTAAAAGTCTGGTATTCAGAATTTACTTGAGTGAAAGTACAAAAGTATTGCCTTAAAAATATAGTGCCAAATGTAAAAGTACTGATTATGCAGAATGTCCCATTTCAAGTTTTCAAAATGTCTACAAATCTTTTGAAAATAGCCGAATTAATAATAATCTAAATATATAAAGTAACTAGTAACTTAACTATATGCCAATGAAATAAAAAAATATGTTCATACTGTGCCAGCAAATCTTTTTTTTTCAAAGTAAAAAAAAAGTGCTTAGGAAGCGAGATACAGCCTTTTTCAGTTATAAGTTAAACAAAGAGTGGATGGAGCTGCAAATCTTCAGATAATGATATCTTGAGTTCTGAACATTAAAAAAAAATAAAAAATTAAACCCGGGATAACTCGTTTTGGCAGTGAGGGCATTCAGAAAAAACTCGGGATAACTTGTGGCTTGGCACTGAGAGAGTTAAGCTGTCAAATATTTGTAGTGGAGTAAAAGTACAATATTTGGAAATACTCCAGTAAAGTAAAAAAATACCTCAAAATTGTTCTTAAGTACAGTACTTGAGTACATGTAGTTACTTTACACCACTGCATATTGGTGGACAGGATACTGGTACTTGATTGAGACTATTTATGATCATTCTCAGCCACTGGGTGGAAAGATTTCATTTGTCTATAGTATGACATTTAAGCTTCTAAATACTGTAGAGTCATGGTTGAAAACACTATCTAGCTTGTATCTTGTAATGAGCTTTAGTTAAGTCCTATTATATGAAGATAAGGTTGAAAATAGGTGAAGTGCTCCATTAATTAAAGTATTTTCCATCATTAGCTCTATTTGGACATTCTAATTTAGAATCAATTAGTGCTATCTTCACGAATGATCTGCCTGAGCTAAGTTCACACACACACACACACACACACACACACACACACACACACACACACACACACACACACACACACACACACACACACACACACACACACACACACACACACACACAGATTTACAGTACACGACAGAAAGACGCAGACAGAAACAGATGCACACACACACACACACACACACACACACACACACACACACACACACACACACACACACACACACACACACACACACACACACACCTTGGGTGTGGGTTGCTCTAAACAACGACCCTAGAGAATTCATGCGCTGACACACACACACACACACACACACACACACACACACACACACACACACACACACACACACACACACACACACACACACACACACACACACACACACACACACACACACACACCTTGGGTGTGGGTCGTTCTAATTCCTGATGTTGTACACATTCTTTGTGCATCTGGCTTGTGTTTAAATGTCAAAGTAATTAAATCCAGAGAGGGCCAAACACACACAGGAGAACAAGAATGAAGTCACACGCACGCACACAAAGTGGGTCGCGTTGTGAGCTTGTAGATCCGACGCGCAACTAAGGTACAAATGGGCATAGCTCCAACCCCAACCCATAAACCTAACCTAATGTCTCACCCACCCACCCCCTCCCCCCCACACACACACACACACACACACACACACACACACACACACACACACACACCCCTCAGTCTGTATTTCAACCCTACATCTTACTCATCATCTTCTCTCTCTCTCTCACAGACACCTGCTGTCTAGCAGCTGATGATGACTTTTTGGGGACAGACAGACAGACAGACAGACAGACAGACAGACAGACAGACAACAGCCCTGTGTTGTGTAGCGGTGTGTGTGTGTCACCTCAGTGTGGCTATGAGTGTGTGTCCCGGTGACAGCAGTCACCACATGTAGTCATGGGACGTGCTCGAGGTGCAACAACTGGAAGACACCGTCAGCCAAGAGCTACATCTGTCTGGACCACTGACTCACTGAGTTATAGGAACACAACAACACTATGACATGGTGCTCTGCGCTGTGATTGGCCAAGAGGGGGGGGGGGGGGGGGCACAGAGAGGGGGGGGGGGGGGAGAGAGAGAGAGAGAGAGAGAGAGAGAGAGAGAGAGACAGAGAGAGAGAGAGAGAGAGGTAGGGGGATAGAGGGGACACAGAGAGAGAGAAAGGTAGGGGGATAGAGGGGACAGAGATAGAGAGAGAGAGGGGCAGGGGGATAGAGGGGAGAGGGAGACAGAGAGGGACAGAGAGAGAGGGACAGAGAGAAAGAAAGAGACAGACAGAGAGAGAGAGAGAGACAGAGAGAGAGATGGGAAAAGGGGGCAGAGAGAGAAAGGGAGAGAGAGAGGGAAATAGAGCGAGAGAGTGAGAGAGAGAAGGAGAAGGAGAGAAGGAGAAGGAGAGACGGAGAAGGAGAGAGGGAGAAGGAGAAAGGGAGAAGGAGAGAGGGAGAAGGAGGCAGGCAGGCAAGAGAGAGATAGATAGATAGATAGATAGATAGATAGAGAGATAGATAGATAGATAGATAGAGAGATAGAGAGATAGAGAGATAGAGAGATAGAGAGATAGCTTTTCAAATACAACACTGGGCCAAAAGCCCCCCCCTGGGCTCTTTTGGGCGGCTGTAGGTGAGTGGGTATAATGGGTGGAGATGCCGTATGGTAGGTGAGTGGGTATACTGGGGGGAGATGCCGTCTGGTAATAATCAGAAGGTCACTGGTTGGCCTCCCGGCCCGCCCCATGTCTACGTGTCAAAGTGTCCCTGGGAACAATACACTTAACCAGTAACAGTTACCTCGCCGAGCGCTCATCATGACCATCTGAGCAGCCATCTGATCTGTTTCTATTCTGTTTTTCTTTTCTCTCTGCTGCTCTTACTCTGAAAAAATGATTTCAGCCACTTCTTTACACCTGTAAACCTGTGATGTCACAATGAAGTTGATTCTGATTCTGATCAGCTGGGTGAAGCTGAAACTGAGTGGACTAACAAAGGCCCCACTCCTTTTTTCCCCTCTACACCTAATCTATTAGGCAAAAATAGGTGATCTAGCTTGTAGAATGGCTATTTTTTGTTTGCTGAATAATATATATTTTTAAATAATAATACACTTTAATTGTAACGCACTTTACATTGTTACAAATCTCAAAGTGCTACAGGGTTTAAAAACAATGGCCTAAAAACAGCAAAGGCAAAACAACAAAAACATAACGATGAAAAGTAGATTAAACCAAATTCTAATCAAGGCATAGAAAATAATAATAATGTTCGTCTATTATGTCATACCCACAATAGTGACGCTAGGGTTCATGTGGTTAACCAGTAGAGCTGTATGTGTGAACTCAGTAGGACCTGACATAGACCAGACTGGACACTGCCAGCTCCCTAGAGTTAAGTCAGTGTAACGTCCAATTCAGCGCAAACAGCGTGATGTGTGAAAGGACCAGGTCATGGACCAGTGAGTGGGTGTTATGATGATGACATGTTGTGCCACTATAAAAGTGTCAAGAAAGGTCTGTCGTTTTATTAGAAATGTCTGGAGAGACTACCAGACTAATGACATTACTGGATAATAGGTCAGTGTGAGGGCTAATGTAATGTCAGTGGGACAATAAAGTAGATATCGTCTCTTGTCGGGTTACTCTTGTATCTTGCTATATCTACAAGCTGCTTACAAGCACGCTACAATCTGCTATTTAAAAAAAAACAATTTAAGGATTTGTTTTTTGGCTTGTATGCCTTTATTTATAGGACAGTAGACTGACAGGAAATGGGGAGAGAGATGGGGAGCGACACGCAGCAAAGGTCGTCGGGATCGGGACTCGAACCCGCGACGCGCTGGGGTGCCTGGACCGCCGCGCTGCGGCCCAGGCCTACAATCTGCTACTTTTGCCGCTTTTGTGTGATGCTGTAGTATGAGGCATTCATTTACGAAAACACACAAGTTAAAGTGCACCCTACAGTATCATTAGGTGCTCAGGTAATGAATGCATGTTGCGTACACGCACGTGTAGCCATGCATGCATGTGTGTTTGTACAGGTGTGTGTGTGTGTGTGTGTGTGTGTGTGTGTGCGTGCGTGCGTGCGTGCGTGCGTGCGTGCGTGCGTGCGTGCGTGCGTGCGTGCGTGCGTGCGTGCGTGCGTGCGTGCGTGCGTGCGTGCGCGTGCGTGCGTGCGCGTGCGCGTGCGTGTGCGTGTGTGTGTGTGTTGTATTCCTGGAAGAAAGGCAGAGGAGAGCCAAAGTCCTGCAGTGTTCTTCCAGTAAGGAGACACACCCCTATAAAAGGGGTGAGAGAGAGAGAGAGAGAAAGGGAGAGAGACAGAGAGAGAGAGATGGACAGAGAGAGAGAGGCAGAAAGACTGAAACACTAGGGAGAAAGAGAGAGACCGAACAAGTGAGAGAAAGAGAGGAATGAAGAGACAGACAGAGGCGTGTGTGTGTGTGTGTGTGTGTGTGTGTGTGTGTGTGTGTGTGTGTGTGTGTGCACCATGCTCACCTGGCCGTCTGCCATGCCGATGGGAGAGTTGAGGATGAAGTCAGGAGGGGCCATGGCGTCCACTAGTGCCACCGCCTCATCTTTCAGCTGGACAGACAGACAGAGAGAGACCATAAATACATGTAAAAGGCACAGATACAGGATGAGAGAACGATAGAGAAGAGACATACTGTGAACGCCTGAGACTTGAATCGAATATTTGTGAAAAAGGGAGAGAACATGAGAGAAGGCTAAAGCCTGATTCCTAGTCCGTGGTATGACGCTGTCGTACTTTCAGAAAAGAGCGGATCTACAAGCTCACAACTCGTCACATGGCGACGGGTTGTTAGCTTGTAGATCCGCTCTTTTTCGGAAATACAATTTACTGCTTCAAACAGCAGGTGGCTGCTCAGATGGCTCAGATGAGCAGGCACGTGCACACATAGACATGAAAGGGGGCTCGAGACACTGCCCTAAAAAAGTGCCCTCTCAAGACTGGGAAAAAAAAATAATCAACTGCCCCCTATAGCGGCCTAACGGTAAGGCTGACGTAAATGGCAGTGTTGGGTGCAGCTCAAAGTGAACTTTCCTCAGGTATCTAGATTGTCGCCGTACGACCTTCCTAGCCTGTGTTATTTAAGAAAAACGGGCGACAATGGCCAAAACTGAATCTAAAATCTGCGATCGAAAACCGGCGAAAGTGGCCGTTTTCAAGATGTTTTGGCCATTATCTCTGGAACGGAGGGTCCAATCTGCTCAGTTCAAAGCTTGTTGGGTGCGTGACTTTGAGGACATTAGGCACGCAATGATACCTTCCTATTGGAAAAAATCCAATAGGTGCCCTTTTGAAATTCCAGCCCCTGCCTCTCCAAATCCCTCTGCACGTCCCTGCTTATGAGCACACGAGGGGAAGGCTGTCAGGGGGTTAAGTGTCTTGCTCAGGGACACTTTGTCCCGACGAGCCGGGGGCTGAACCAGCGACCCTCCCATTCCTCAAACGGCCTCTCTGTCTACCCAGTCAGCTATGGCCGCCCGTCGTGTAATGGAACATACCAGACACGGAAATCCAAGAAACGTGTATATGATAATCCCTCTCATCGCCGACACTCTTATGCAGTACAGTACTGTATGTACTAATATGAACTGTATATATGTCCCCTATTCATTTATCTGTGGGGCAAGGCAATACTGCACCTTGTATGTGCATACAGTGGGCATTGTATATATATAAGACAGGGTGTTCTGTGTACATTACAATTCAGGTGTTTATTAACAGACGCTTTTAACCAACTTAGAAAGAGCAAGTGCCTTACACAGTGCATGGTGTGTGTATATAGTTGGATATTGCGTATCTTTGCATGTGACATATTCTTGTCTTTGGACGTATGGTAAACACACATTTGCACTGTGATTTAATTAGTGAAGGTATTGCAGGACTTCTTCACTGGATTCATGCACAAAAGGAAGAGATATAGATTCATGCAAGCATGCAGACACTGCATGAATGCAAGTGTGCAGAAATAAAATGCATGAATGCAAGCATGCATGTTGCATTAATATGGACTCATGCAAACATGCAGAAACGTAAGTCTGTGGCTTTTAATGTTGTTGAGATTTTGAGGTCTGTAATGTAATATTAGCTGCAGAAATACCATTCTCACAAACTTGGCAGAATGACCAAATACTATTCCAAGAACAAAGTGAGATATAACAGAGAGAGAGAGAGAGAGAGAGAGAGAGAGAGAGAGAGAGAGAGAGAGAGAGAGAGAGAGAGAGAGAGAGAGAGAGAGAGAGAGAGAGGGGGAGAGAGCGAGAGAGAGAGACAGAGAGAGAGAGAGAGAGAGAGAGAGAGAGAGAGAGAGAGAGAGAGAGACACTAGCAAAGTGTTCTAGCCAAGTAACCAGTTGGAGGTCACTAACTGCATTCCTGCAAACTAAACACATGAATATGTCATCTCTCTGGCTGTGCGAGACATTGTAATGGGCTTTACTCTACAACAGTCAATATGTATCACTCCCAATGAGACTTCCTTACCCGAGGCAATTACATACTGATTCATGAAGTCATCATAACCAAATAAATCACATGAAATGCATCTAGAAACAATTATTCTACATTTGAGAGAAAGTCAGAGAAGGTCTAAGGGAGGGGGGGGGGGGAGAGAGAGAGAGAGAGAGAGAGAGAGAGAGAGAGAGAGAGAGAGACAGACAGACAGACAGACAGACAGACAGACAGACAGACAGACAGACAGACAGAGGAGAAGAGATAAGCAGAGAATTCATATTAGTACCTGTGAGCAGAGTGTAAGAATGGCTGTTTGGACCAATTCAACAGGTTGTTTTCCAGAGAAGAACCCACCTGAAATATACACATGGTGCTTCATTATTATGCATGGAACACATGGTGACTAGCGTAGAGGTTAGGAGAGGAGTAGGGCTGTCACGATTACACATTTAAGTTGACGATTAATTGTCACACAAATAATTGCGATTAACAATTTCATTGTGTTTTTGGCATTGAACATTGGAACATAAGAATACAATTTAACATTTTTGTTTTTTAGGCTTAATAATCGCATATATGACAAATAATTTTCATATACAAAGAAATTATTGACATACTTAATAATTTTATACATGTAAAAGTAGCAGTAAAAGTAGCTGATCTACAAGCTTACAACGCGAGATCAGCTTCTTCTGCTATATTTTTATATTTGAAAATGTGTGAACATTTTTTGAACATGGAAACGTTTATGACGATTACGCAAAGTAATCGTCATGAGTAGAGTAGAGTAGAGTAGAGTAGAGCAGAGCACTAGACTGACCCTGGTACAGTGTGGCCATGTGGTTGCTGAGGGACCAGAGGCCATAGAGGGCACACAGCCGTTTGAGGACCTGTGTGAGGCCAGCGGGCGTGTCCGGGTCAACGGTCAGGTCGTGGAAGCGCTGCAACACGGCATGCTCAATGTAGACGATGGACAGAGAACGGCAGTAGTACACCTAGAGCACACACACACACACACACACACACACACACACACACACACACACACACACACACACACACACGTTAGTGTGCTGACCTTGAATGATCCTGAGTGAAAAGGAAGGTCAAATGGACATTCTCCTGGGAACCACACAGGACACACCAGCCAACCAAGGCTTGTTTTGTTAACCTCATTCTCAGCCATTGTGTGTGTGTGTGTGTGTGTGTGTGTGTGTGTGTGTGTGTGTGTGTGTGTGTGTGTGTGTGTGTGTGTGTGTGTGTGTGTGTGTGTGTGTGTGTGTGTGTGTGTGTGTGTGTGTGTGTGTGTGTGTGTGTGTGTGTGTGTGTGTGAGAGAGAGATTTTGCCAGGGCGATGTCCATCCTTCCTGTTGGTATGGGAGACAGAACCCACAGACGAACCCACGCGCACGCACGCACACACACACACACACTGCATGTCACTTTTTCTCTCAACTCTACTGGCTTTACTTTGTTTTGCTTAAGTTAAGGCCAGTGCTGACAGT
The DNA here is from genome assembly GCF_963454915.1 of Gymnoscopelus microlampas. Classification (NCBI taxonomy): domain Eukaryota; kingdom Metazoa; phylum Chordata; class Actinopteri; order Myctophiformes; family Myctophidae; genus Gymnoscopelus; species Gymnoscopelus microlampas. The sequence continues at coordinate 34,774,447 of NC_139956.1, read as the reverse complement.
AATACTGCCTGGAAACAATCTCTATTTATCTTGTACAGTTCAAAAAAACAACAAAAACATTGTTTAGGCGAGAAACAGGCCATGCAATTGTTAAATATTGATTCATTTCACATTTACAAAGTCTAGTTTAAAAGTGTGTTAACTGTACTCGGGACCCGGGCACCGATGGTCAAGTGGTCGGGGCTTTGATGCCACATAGGCTTTGATGCCTGACAACGAGTTCCGGTTTTTATTCCGAAGCCTGGTGGCGGACTCTCTCTCTCCACTATCCTATCCAAATAAAGGCAAAAAGCCCCTAAAACTAACTAAAAAACAAATGAGCAAAAACAGTATTCGGGAGCTTCCATGCAGTATGGGGAGTCCGACATGATGCAATGACACAATGACACTAGTGATGACTTTCCGTGAACAATTCAAAGCCAAAGTGCAGTAATTACACAAAGAATCAATATGTGATATTGCACTAATTGTACATCTGTTCATGTATAATAATAATAATAACATAATTGTTTGTCGCTTTTTAGAGTAAGTCTCCAGTGATTTCTTTTGCTCACTTGGAACCTCGATAAGAGGTGATACCAAAAATAAGCACCAGGAAACACTGTATAGTTTTGCCCAGTGGAAACCAAAAAAATACCAAGTAGAGCTGAGTTAAACCAGTGCCATGCAGTGGAAAAGCACCATCGGTAACAGACTGGGTAATGCCCATCCTTCCTGAGGAATGTCGGTTTGGGACGGAGAACAAAGGTCGTCTGCGCACCACACGCGCACGCGCACGCACGCACACACACACACACACACACACACACACACACACACACACACACACACACACACACACACACACACACACACACACACACACGTGTCAAGGTCTGTCATTCCTATGAGAGAGTTCTCCAGCCGCCTTTATATTTGGACCATAAATGAGTTACCTAGCAACGGTCTGTTTGTCTGTCTATCTCTGTTAGCATCACAAAGACGTTTTTTACAGTTTTACTGTGAGCTGAGATTTGTTAAACATTAATATGTAAAATTAATAGATTAACAGCACGCACGCACACACACACACACACACACACAAACACATAGTAGGACGTTAGGAACATACAGGTATTCAATGATGGAGTAGTGTTAGTGAAGCTAACATTTTGACGAGATAAATCAACTTAAATGGCATTTCATTCCATACAGACCACTGAACTCATCAACATAAATATTTGTATTATTTATAAGAATTATAAATTCACTTGAGACTTATGTTGTCCTTGTGTGATATGGTGTAATATTGTGTATTACAATAGTCTGTCTTTCTGTCTATCTCACAGACAGTGGAGAGAGACAAGAAATGCAGAGAAAGAGTCTGTCCTGTTCAATTCGATGCTATCCTATTCGATTCCATTGTATTGAGCATAGTGACACATCAGGCTGTCAAGCATGCAGATAGTTGTAATAAATCCAGAGTGCACTAATGGGAGCAGCGGAGAAGGTCAAGTCTCTTTACAGCCAGAGGCTGTATTAAACATGTCAAAACACTCTGAGATGGAGCTGATGAGTCAAAACGAAATACTGGAAGTATAGAGCATGGAAGTGCTTCACACAGCTCTCTCTCTCTCTCTCTCATATTGTATTATCATACTTATGAGGACCAAAAAAAGAGGGAAAAAAAGATAGCAGATCTACAAGCTTATCGATATATGCGTCACAGTGTGATGCGTTGTAAGCTTGTACAGGACATCGACTATTTGTCGTTGTACGTATAAAACAGGGGGGAAAAAGTCTGTACCCCACCCTCCCAACCACTAATCTTTTTAACCATAAAACAACCTTTCTCTTGAGAGGAGGACCACCAGCAACATGGTCCTCACTATGTCTGTTTCTCACATTCTACTATACTTGTGGGGGCATTTGGTCCTCGCAAGTATAGTAAAACAAGTGCAGTCACACAGGCTGGATACGGTGTTAGGGCGGTCGTGAGACAAGTCAACGTCACACTGTGTGTGTGTGTGTGTGTGTGTGCTTCTGGGAGGGCAGCCAAGACAAACTTTGTTACGTCTGAACTTAGAGAGTGCAACACGCTGACACACAGACCTGACTGAACAATGAACAGTTACAGTACAATAGAACAGAAACATTATTGTCAATGTAAACTCATAGACACCTGCATTGAAAAAGACCAGAAACCACACGCACACACACACACACAGTTTATGTCTGAACTTAGAGTGCAAAAGCTGACCTAGACCTAATCTGAGTTCCCAGAAGTTTTCGCCAGCTCTGGCGAGGAACTTCTGGGCCAGAGCCCTGGTATTTGTGGGCAGGATGTACCTTACGCTCTGAATCTGAGCGGACACGCCTCTTACCGGTCTGAGAGCTGTGCAACTCGTCTAAAAAGTCCGACGAGAGGCAAACAGCAGTACACAACAATGGCGGCCGAAATTTCTCAAGGGGAAATTGCTTCCCGTCGATCCTATTTAGATGCAACACCCACTGCATGTGGATCCCGCCCCCTTTTCTTCATTGGCTGTTGATTTGAATCACAACGCAGTGGCCGCGCCCCTGCTGTCCAAGCTCCGACGCTAACCCTCCCAGACTAACCTAGACCTGACTTGAACAATGAATAATAGTTAGTTACAATATAAGAGAGACATTATTGTCAACACATAGACATCAGTTAAACACCCCCCCGCGCGCGCGAACGCGCACGCACACACACACACACACACACACACACACACACACACACACACACACACACACACACACACACACACACACACACACACACACACACACACACACACACACACACACACACACACACACACACACACACACACACAGTACAACATCACAACATGACAGAAACATCAACAATCAAGACCACCATTGGGTTTCAATCAACGTCCTATTTTTAGTCGTGAGTGTGTGGTGTGTGCGTGTGCGTGCGTGTGTGTGTGTGTGTATGTGTGTGTGTGTGTGTGTGTGGCACTTACAGGAAGTGTTTGGAATGAAGATGTATTTTTCTCTTTCATCTTTATTTTTTTCCAGAAATATTTCACTGGTGAAGCCAGCATCAGAAAATGACCAGATGCTGAAATGACCACGTAGATACCAGTATGACTTTAATTTTGTTGTTGTTTAACCTTGTTCTCACCCTGATGAAGACCGTAGCCCATTAAAACCGGGAACGGATCTGTGTTACCACTTTAACCATAATTTTGTACTTTGGCTATTTAAAAAAGAAATCATGAACATTTGTGCAAATCTTTGAATATATATTAAGCGAACATTTTTAACTCAAATCTTTGCTTCTGGGGGGTCCCTGGAACAACTTATTTTGAGATGGGGGTCCGCGGCCAAATACATTTTGGGGGTCCTTGACATGAAAAGAGTTTGAGAACCACTGATATTATAGCAACATACGTTTTTTTCAAAAAACTGTTAGGATTTAGAAGACATTTGTAGAATCCCCAGAAGCAAATATTTGCTTCAGATCTACAAGCTCATAACGCGGCACTTGATGCCACGCTATGAGCTTGTATATCTGCTATTTTTGAATAGCCAAAGTATAAGTTAATGGTTAAAGTGGTTAAAATCTAAAATGACAGATGCTTTCCCGGTCTTAATGGGTTAACCGGTCAAAACATGTTGGCCATTCTTATAAATTATCATTAACTTTGTTTTAACTTTAACATCCTCTCCTCCACATTGTTTTGAGTGCTCGGATCTCCTCTTCTTTTTATGATTTAAATCTTAATGAGCTAAACGAGCAGCACCCTGAATAGGCTCAGGGTTTTTAACGATTCCGTCTTGAAGGTCGGAGTCCTTTACAATAGTGTCTCTCAAACGTTTTCATGTCAAGGACCCCCAAATTGACACTTATTATTAGGCTGCTGACCCCCCTTTAATGGCATTTCTATCTCTGGGACCCCAATTTATATTGTAAAATCAATGTTACTCACTCATTTGTACACTCTCTGAGTTACAGACCCATAAGGGTTCATTTTGTTCCTAACTGTCTATCATTTAGCTGGGGACCTCCTGGAATTCCCTCAAGGACCCCCTGAGAACCACTGTTTTACAGTTCCCTTTAGCAATTCCTATATACGGTATATTCTTTAAAAACATATATCATTTTGGCCTTTATTATAATTATAATGTTTTACAAATACAAATTCAATCATAAAGTTTTGCATACGTATTATTGTAGTGGTTCTCAAAGTGAGGTACAGGGACCCTCTGGGTTACTCGAGTGGGTTCCAAATGGACCCTTGCATGTCTGTAACTCTGAGAGTGTACAAATGGAACCAAATGGACCCACATACAAGTCCACATACAAACAGCGACAGTGTAGATAAAACCGGTTACGCAAACGGTTCCAAATGTGATGGAACCGATTGTGGTTCCTCAATGTGGTTTACGGTTCGTCCGGAGCATGCTAGCATTGTCTAAATGCTTTAAAGTTATGTAGAATGTTTGTAGAAGTAGGTTTTATTGCTGCTGCACAGTGTCATCGCCATACCAACGACCATGACATGGTTATTTGACCCTGAGGTTACACTTGTTCACGCACGCACACACACACACACACACACACACAAGCACGCGCACACCAGGATACTGTTACAGTTACGACAATGTACATCATCACATGTATTCACATGTGCACGTGTCATAACACGCACGCACGCACGCACGCACGCACGCACGCACGCACGCACGCACGCACGCACGCACGCACACACACACACACACACACACACACACACACACACACACACACACACACACACACACACACACACACACACACACACACACACACACACACACACACACACACACAAACAAAGTGAATTAAAGGAGTACTGTAGTTCACTTATTTTCTATCAATTACCCACTCCATGAAGCCTTGAAATCATGGAGATTTTTTGAGTCTCCGGACATCATATTATTGTCTCAGGAATGCACCAAAAACTGGGTGAACTACTCCTTAAGCAACGTATAACACTAACTACACCCATAAACTCTCCCTCACCTTCTCTCTCTCTCTCACACACACACACACACACACACACACACACACACACACACACACACACACACACACACACACACACACACACACACACACACACACACACACACACACACACACACACACACACACACACACACTTAGTGACATAATAACATGAACCAGATGGTGGAGACTGGACACACACTCAGCATGGCTTAAAAAAAGTCTAAATGTCATCTAATGAAAACACACACAATGTTTTGCCAACTTTAACCCTAACTCTAAAGCCTGAGTTTAATAGCCGATCTACTGTACAAGAGTGTCGCGCTGCTTGTAGATCGGCTATTCTGGATGTGCGACAGCAGCGCACAACTAAGTATAAATCAAGCCTAAAAACTCCCAAAAATGCAAAGCGTTAACAACTATTTCTCTTGTGGGGACCAGGAAAACGGACCGCACAATGTCTATACATCAAATCATCTATAGTACAGTACAGCACGTGATGATGTCAATACAATCAGAGCAGCACATGTGTATGTTATTGAACGTGACTGTAGCTCCACATGTTAGACATGAGCTGACAGTGACCTCATGCAGTGACCTCATGATGTCACCCTGGACCTAACATAGTATAGTTCTAACCAGCACGTGTTCTACACGTTTAATGTCACGTATACTCTCCACCCACCTGCACTGACACGTGCTCTTATAGTGTGCAAAACAATGTCTGTGTGTGTAACCAGGAGTTCAGTTTAGCTTTTTTACCCATTAAACCTTATTTTGGCACAAAAAAACAAACATAATACAGTACAAAATCTTGGCGGAAATGGGTGTGGCCATGTATTGCCATACCGATCACATCGGTAGTTGTGGACAACCACCTATCTGACCAAACTCAATGCCGGCACCACACTCGCTCGGTCGTTGGCAACGCACATGCTCAGTTTGAAGTTGGCTCGTCAGACTGTTCTCGAGATACATGAACTACAGACGAGCAGACAGACACAAACGCACGCACGCACGCAAGCAGAGATTTCGAACATCTATAGGACATATTGTTGTGGGTGGGTCGAGGATGGTCCTTGAGGATGGTTTGAAATGTTAATGTGTGTGCTGCCTAGCTGTCTAGGGCCAAATTCCAATTCTCATTGCTCCATCCTTACATCCCTCGCAATTTAGCCGCTCCCCCCCCCTTAACGACACGAGGAAGGATGCGAGGATGAGACACTAGGACGGAGGAATTGATCGGGTTCCATTTGGCAGCGAAGCGTTTAATATGAAGTGACTACATTTCTTGTGAAGTAATACTTTAGATGTCATGTTGGGTTGCACACAGTATTTCTCTCCACTTATTGCTAGACTGATTCATATTTTGTTTTTATTAACTCCATTCCAGAGAAGAACAACCAATACAAAAGTACATCATAATATGAGGAATTGTAGTGATCCCCTCCGGGATCACTACAATTCCTCCTAATACGATGGTACAAATCTTCCTAATACCTAATTGATTGAAACCTTTGAGATTTGACCTCATTTAATTGCAATGTTGTGGAGATGACACAAAAAGCGCAACAATTAAAACACACACAGATATAAGACACTGAAACAACAAAATAAACCCCCAAAAAATAAGTCAAAAACTGTTACATAGTGAGGTAGGGAGATTAGAGAGTTATTTAATTGTCCGTGGGATATTGGAGCACACATTTTTTGCATGAATTGTTGCTTATTCCATAAAGCTGGAGCATTAAAACAGTTATAATATACTAATAAGTTCTCTGGAAGGGAATTTATAGATGTATATTTAGGGTTCTGGTTTCTGGGGCTTCCAGGCACTGTGATTGGGGACCCTTCGGTTGCAAATAGAGGGCTTACACTGATTATATCTGTTTAATGATTATTTTTATTGTTGTTGTTGTGAGTCTTTCTATCCATCTCCCCTCCTCCCTCAGTCTTTCCCTCTCCCTCAACCCAACCAGTGGTCTCTAGACCCAGGCAGTGCTAGAGGTTTCTTCCCGTTAACGAGGGAAGTTTTTCCTTGCTGCCGTCCCCAAGCGCTTTGCTCACTGCTCATAAAACTGATTTGATCTGATGACAGTCCTGCTGCGTCACGTCAAAGTGCCCTTGAGCAAGACGCCGAACTCCTACGAGAAAATGTTTATAGGTAAGGGGCTGCTGAACAACAACATAAAAAAAACAGTCTACTTACTGTAAAACAACTATAAATAAGTGTACTGTAGGTGAGCGGAGCAGTATATAAAAAATAGTGGGTTAATTACTTGAAGTGCTGCTGGGTTGCTTTAACCTACAATAATTATCATCATTTATCAGGTGACGAAGAAGTTTGGTATGATGGGCCCCAAGGTCCTCAGGCATTCTACAGAGGTACCACTGAGAGCATCACTGCCTCGTACGGGAACTGTACCGACCTCAACGCAATGCAGAGGGTTGTGCAGGCAAAGATAACCTTTAAAGGTGGTTTTATGTCGTCTCTGTCGGGGTCCAAAACTGTTACTTTTCAGGATTCAAATAAAAAAATAGCAAAAGTAGCAGATCCACAAGCTTGGTTTAGAGCTTGTAGATCTGCTACTTTTTGATCCTTTTGTGTGACGCTGTAGTATGATCAAGTAGGGCATTAATTAATTAATTGAGGCGCTCGAGTGGCGCAGTGGTAAAGTCACTGCCCACCACCACGGAGGTTGTGGGTTCGAATCCACCGTGGTGCATCCGGCTTTGTCGAGTGCCTACACGAACACAATTGGCCTGTGTTCGGGGGAGGGAAGCCGGGGCGGGGAGGAGGGTGATATCGGTCATTGCATGTACTTCTTTGGGCTGGGGGCGGCACCTGTCAGCGGGGAGTGTTGGGCGGGAGGAGTAGGACGAAGGCTCTACGTCCTCCTGGTGGGGGCTCCTCACTGGCAGGTGAGTCAGCAGGATACGACAGCAGTGACAACACAAAAATGTGTGTGGGAGGAATTGATTGGCATAACGACTACATTGGGGAGAAAAAGGGGTAAAAAAATAATTGGCTACTCTAAAAATGTTTTAAAAAAAGAAAAAAAGTAGGGCATTAATTTACGAAAAAACACAAAAAGTTAGAATATGGAGATAAGAGGTTTCTGCCTGAGAGCAACGATATGTAAAGTGCCGTAGAGACAACATGTTGTGATTTGGCGCTTATACTGTGTGAATAAAATGTGACTTGACTTCCTCAATGCCTGAAGATGTATGTGCACTTTGTGCAGGAAATTGACAACATGCTGCTTCAAGGATTCTTCCAAGAACTTTTTATGTGGCGCTGAAATCACATGCAGATGTAAGGAAAGAATGTGAACACTGTGAGAATGAACGAGGGAAATCCTAGTTCCTTACGGAGTTATAATAGTTTTTAATCCAGTCAATCCTGTGTCATTTTCGATTTTAGCTATAGCTATTATTTTATACTTTGGCTATAAAAATAGCAGATTTACAAGCTCATAGCGCGGCACCGAGTGCCGCGCTATGAGCTTGTAGATCTGCTATTTTATGAAAGATTGTGAACATTTTTGCAAATCTTTGAATATATATTTTTTATAACGAACATTTGTAACTCTGGGGGGGGTAACTCTTTGCTTCTGGGGGTCCCTGCAACTAAATATTTTGAGATGGGGAGTCCACGGCTAAATACATACATACATTTTGGAGGCCCTTGACATGAAAAGGTTTGAGAACCTGATTATAGCAACATAAGTTTTTCAGAAACCTGTTAGGATTTAGAAGACATTTGTTCCGTTTGGTGTTTCATTTCAGATTAGTTTCATGAGTGCATAAGCAGTTTTAGTTTCAGAAATTCACTAGTTTAGTTTATTATTTATTTAATTTGAGTTGAGTTAGGCCCCATTAAAAAAAAGCCAATCGACTGGCTTGTAGATCTGCTATTTCTGAAATACTTTGAAAATGCTCGCCTATAATGACACGTCCATAATAGGGTCGCCAGGTTGAAAGAGGTCAACTATTTTGGGGCTCGGCGTCGGTCGCACGATCGTTAAGTTTCGGGGTTCAAATCGCGGCTCGTGACCTGTGAAACCGTACCCTCATTTCCCCCCCTGTTGCTTGTGTCTGGCGTCTCATAAAAGTTTCTTTCAAGGGGCTTTCCTTGTGCTGAGACAGCAGAATTAGGTCACCGAAAATATAGGCCACACTAAAGGTAAAATATGATCCAACTATGTGTCACGGCCGCTCTTCAAAGCACACGTGAACATTTGGAGTCTGCTCTTTAGTTTGGAACCAGCAGGTGTGTGACTGACACACACACACACACAGGAGAAACCCCAGGTGTGTGTGTGATTGATGAGGCCAGACCGTGAAGTTTCAATGGAGCAATGTCTTAACAGGGGAGTAGGAATCCCTCACTCACTCCCTGACTGACGGGCGAGAGAGATAGAGAGACAGAGAGGTGGGGGGTAGGATGTCTCTCGTCCTTTTATCCCGTGCCCACACATCTGTGCTTCTCTCCTCTCTTCCATTAGTCCTCCCTTCCTTCCTCTCACACTCTATCTTATCTGTTTCTCTCCGTCTCTCTCTCTCTCTCTCTGACGACCGTGCATCTCAACATCTGGAAGAGAGGTCAGACATTGGCACACATTTCACTGTGTGTGCGTGTGCGTGCGTGTGTGTGTGTGTGTGTAACCGTGTGTCCTTATCTTTGTGTGACTCTTACAGTTGGTCCTATAGGGAGAGTCTCTTCTGATATACGTGTGACGTCAAGGCTGCTTCTCTTCACCTGACAGTGACAAGTTTCACCTGGAGCAGTGGTATACTGGGGTCCAGGCCCAGGGACCATCAGGGTTATTTGACGGGGTCTCAAATGGGAGAGAGTGTACACATTTTGTACGCTCTCAAGAGTTGTGGGGGTCCTTGAAACGAAGGGCTCGTTCACACCACGACTGTTTGGTTTGTTTAAAGGGGACCATTGTCCACTTACTTCTTTGGTCCGGTTCGTTTGGAGAGGTGCATTCAAATTCTGGTGCTGATCAAACAAGTAGACATACTGTGTACGCATGTAGTATGAATGCATGTATGTATGTATGTACATTATATATCTATGTATGTGTGTGGTGTGAGGGTCTTACCTGGCTGTTGTTGCGGGCTTCAAAGTCGTCCTTGGTGGAGCTCTTCTCCTGGGCCAGCCTCCTGCTGCTCTCTCTCAACAGGAAACACACCAGCCACTTGTAGGCATGCAGGATCACTGGAAGCACACACACACACACACACACACACACACACACACACACACACACACACACACACACACACACACACACACACACACACACACACACACACACACACACACACACACACACACACACACACACACACACACACACACACACACACACACACACACACACACACACACAGTGAGAATGGACCAGCAAGGGATTTAGCTGTGTCATTAAAGACACTGGCCTCCCCGTGACCAAGGTTCCAAGTTCAATTCCCAGACAGTGTGACAGACGACTTTTTCGTCTCACATACTTCCATTGATCGTGATTGCGGACCTTCTTGACTGGTGGCCAGATTAAAAAACTCGGGATACACAGAGGCTCTCCGCACCCTCTCCGCACCCTCACAGTGTCACTCAACTGTGTCGCCAATGTCCAACTACAGAAATGTGCTACCCCCACCCAGGAAAGACAGCTCTGGTCGCCAAACAAGGAACGCAAACACACTGGACATCCAAAAATGCTGAACTGAGAGATCCAAGAAATCACCAATCCCATACATGTGCAGACTCTTAAATGATAGTGGATTTCCCAGAGCCAGGTTTCTGCTCAAGGTTTCTTCACAAGGATTTCTCCCTTGCCAAAGTCTCCAAGAGCTTGATCATTGCTCATAAAACTGACTTGACTTTGACGACAGAGCTGTTGCGTTGCGTCAAAGTGCCCTTGAGCGCCGCCGGAACCGCGGCGCTATATCCTGGCCACAGGCGCCTATCTCGGGACAGAACCTATACAAAACGATAAGTGCATTGTTGTACCACAAAGCTATAGGAGCAAATCGCATGCATTCACCGTTTACTGTGTAAACTTTTCAATTAAACAAAGAGTTGTTTTGGATATAACTTATATTTTTTTCCACAATAACAATTCCACATACATGTGTTGTTTGAGACTTAGTCACCCTCCACACTCGCACCAGAATGATGGAGGCAGTCGGAGGAAGTAGGAACAGACTTGGCAGTTCGGACAGACTGCGGTAATGACCACGTAGCTATCAGAGGTGTCGCCAAAAAGACTACAAAAATGAAACTCGAACCACAGCCTTCATATTCTGAGGGGAACATTCGCCAAAAATAGCCAATATTGTGAGCTTGTAGATCGGCTATTTTTGGTGAAGAGATTTGCTGTAGATTTTCCAGATATTTACTGAAAAAAAGCAGTCCAAGTACTGATACAACTCAGGTCCCGTTTACTAAGTGTAGAGGGTTTAAGTGGTTAAGAAATAAGCCTATAACAAAATCAATAGGCTATAACTTAACAGGGTGTGTAGAATATAACAAAACTGACCGGTGCATTCGTGATAACAATGTATAAGTCAGCAGCACTTGGAACAGAGAGGAAGAGAAGCACGTATGTTCATTCACTTGCAGCCACATGGATAGGATATCATGTCTAACCCCCAGAGAGAGGTCAGGAGATCTGCACCACCAGCTCCTGGACCCATATGGGTCCATGTTTACACCCTCTGATATGAATTAACACACACAGCTCCTGGTGAATTGGAAGTAGACAGTGAAGAGTTTCCACCATGAGGAAGCCAGATCTCTCTCTCACACGCACACGCACACACCTGACCCTTAGAAGAGCTCAAGTTATTTGGCACACTTTATTAGAAAAGGGTGTGTGTGTGTGTGTGTGTGTGTGTGTGTGTGTGTGTGCGTGCGTGCGTGCGTGCGTGCGTGCGTGCGTGCGTGCGTGCGTGCGTGCGTGCGTGCGTGCGTGCATATATAAGTGTGTATTTTACAGGATGAATTGAATACACAGGACCACAATGGAAACAAATCATTGTAATAACGTACCACTGTGCTATTTGCAACTGTTAATAAAGTATTCAATCAATCAATCAGTAAAAGCATAGAGCTTGTGGTTGAGTGTGGGGGAGAAGCAGGGGCTTTTCAAGTCACACAGATAACACAGTAGAAGATCTGCAAGCTCACAAAGCATTGTGACACGTTGTGAGATTGTAGATCTGCTATTTTCGCTGATCTACAAGGTCAACCGTTAAACTTCACTTTGACCTTCATGCAATACCTCTTGCCAACCAGTAGGTGTCACCAGGGCACACATTTATCAGTAGAAGAGCAGGTAGACCCACTACAACCACTGCAGTTGTGTTTGTTATGTCGCATTAACATAAAGCTGTGCTTTGTTTATGTTTCGTTCTGATGAGAGTCGTTGGACATTGTAATGACTGAGGCCAGTGAATCCATACCATCAAAATACACACCGTTTCATGCACGTTGTATGTGCAAGGAGTCATGTCTGTTGTCTAAGCATGAAAGCGCACACACACGCATGCATGTGTCTGGCACATGTGGTGAGAAGTGGCCTCTCTGGCTTTAAAAATGTGTGTGTCTGTGAGTGTGTGTGTGTGTGTGTGTGTGTGTGTGTGTGTGTGTGTGTGTGTGTGTGTGTGTGTGTGTGTGTGTGTGTGTGTGTGTGTGTGTGTGTGTGTGTGCGTGCGTGCGTGCGTGCGTGTGTGTTTTCCATGGATGGGCATTCGACCCTGAAGGGAAAAAAGTGTGCACAGCAATGGGAATGCATGGTATGCCAGGGTCCGGAGAGAGGATGGAGAGACAGAGACAGAGAGACAGGGAGAGAGACAGAGAGACAGGGAGAGAGACAGAGAGACCGGGAGAGAGACAGAGAGACAGGGAGAGAGACAGAGAGACAGGGAGAGAGACAGAGAGACCGGGAGAGAGAGAGAGGGCTCTATTTTCGCCGGTGCCTTACCCATTATCCCTAAAATTCTTCTCCCAAAAAACGTTCTCAAATAGTTCAACTAGATGATCTACATCGACACGTTGTGCGCTTGTAGATTGGCTATTTGAACTATTTGGAGAGAGAGACAGAGAGACAGAGACAGAGACAGAGACAGAGACAGAGACAGAGACAGAGAGACAGAGAGAGAGACAGAGACAGAGACAGAGACAGAGACAGAGACAGAGACAGAGACAGAGACAGAGACAGAGACAGAGACAGAGAGGGTCACGGACCATTATTCTCAGAGTGAATACACCAATTACGTCATATTCAAAATGGCCGCCATGTGATCAGGTCAGTGTTTGCCAACAAAAGCCTTGTGCAAGAGAGAGAAAAAACTCACGTCATGATGCGACGCGTTGTGAGCTTTTTAGATATTTTCACTATAAATAAATAAATATTAAATCATATTATTATTTTGGGTATTTTGGAATTGGGTCCGGGCATACACCAAATTTCTCTTTTCGGTCTCGAGCTAAAAAGTTTGGGAATCACTGTATTAGGAGACTGGATGTGTGTGAACCATTTCATACCGTTGGCGAGACTTGGAATGACGTTATCTTCTGGTATACCAAGTATCTTTGGAATGACCCTGCTGCTCAAGGCCATGTTAGAAGTACCGTTATGTATGTAGATGCCTGCCAGGCTTGGATAAAGCCTAATTTAGATGCCGGTGTTGCACACCAAAAATAGCGAATACCGAATACAAGCTCACAACGCATTGTGTGTACACAACACAAGATCTGCTTTTTTCAGCAAGGTGAGACATTTATTCCAGGGCGGCTCCCCAGCAAAAGTAGTTAAAATAGCTTCACAATAATTTTAACCACTTTATCTATTATACGTTGGATATTCAAACGAGCTTCTGCATCTGCTATTTTTGAAAAGTTTTGAAAAATATCACAAATGTTTTTCAATAATGTAGATTTTTTTTTTTAACACAAATCTTCCCTTCTGGGGGGGTCCCTGGCACAAAACATTTTCAGATGGGGGTCCGCGCCCAAATACATATATCAATTTGGGGGTCCTTGACATGAAAAAGTTTGAGAACCACTGCTTTATGCTGTAATTTCAGGAAAAGCGTTTAAACTATTGAAACAAACTGTAGTATATCACTGACTCCCCTGTGGAACCTAATAGCTGCCAAATCTCTCCTTCCGTCACACAAAGCCCCACTTGGCACTTGATGCAAAGAATAAACCAAAGCAGCATATGTGGTCAGGGTGTTTGGTCTGTGGCCACACAGGCGTGCTGGCCAAGTCAAACAGGCACTTCCGAGGGCAGCCCTCCCTGCCCTGCCCTGCGGGGTCCTTCCTTCCCAGGGGGCAATCACTGGTCTGCTTCGGAAGTACTCCAATTATGCTTTAATTAAGTAAAAGTAGCAATACCGCAATGTACAGTAGAAATACTCTGTTACAAGTCCTGTTAATTGTAACAAAAGTTTCCAAATAATTGTTGTGGAGTAAAAAGGTACAATATTTGCCGCTGAGATACAAGTATAAGGTAAAATTGTAAGTACAGAACTTGAGTAAATGTACTTAGTTACTTTACACCGCTGGTCTGCTTGCCGTAGGGCAGGTGTGAGAGACGCGGCCCGACAGAAAGAAAACATGACCACGCACTTTCCACCGAGATGTCAACTCACAGCCCCGCCCGGGGCAGGGGAACGCCGTTAATGTTTCATCCAGATGGAACGAAAAAACGAGAGTAAAAAAAGAAGCCTCACTTTGAAATGGAACACGGCAGTGATTTGTGTGCACGTGTGTCACAGAAAATGAAAGGTGGAAAGACATCTTGGCATCTCCCTCTGTGTGCGTACTTGAATTACTTGTGAGGGCCAAATGTCCCCTCAAGTATATAGTAGAATTTGATAAATAGATATTGTGAGGACAGAAATGGTTGCTTTATGGTTAAAACAGATTTGGGGAGTTACACCGACCCGAAAGTAACAACAAAACGATTTGATTTGATTTTTAAAAAGGATTTCATTGCCTGCCGCAATCATGAAAGTAGTCGATTTATTTATGCCAGGTGCGTCCAATGCAACGCGGTCTTCTCGGAAAACAACGGAAAGTGTTTCTAAAATAGAATCAATATTCGGTTACTGCATTGTCTATTCATCGCTTCAAATGTTCTCAAAAACATTATTGAGAGTACCGTTTAGCTGTAAATGACATTATGTGTTTGTTTACACAGCTGCCATGTTGGACACGGGTGCAAGTGTTCTAGAGTCTTTGATTAGACAGCGAATAACAAAAAATAACAGAGGTCTGAATTCAGCGATTGACCAATCAGAATCAAGCATTCAACCAAGCCGTGTAATACACTTAGTTTCACACTGGTGTCGACGTGCACAGTGCTGTGAGCTTGTAGATCGGCTATTTTGTGTGTGCGTGCGTTTGAGTGTGTGTGAGAGAGAGAGAGAGAGAAAGAGAGAGAGAGAGAGAGGGAAATGGGGAGAAACCGACAGACAGACATACATCTTCCTGTGTGAGTGGATTGATGGGTGCATGATGTGCGTGCGCTAGCATGTGCGTGCATATGCGCGTGTGTGCTACATGCTGAGTCCATAAATTTGTGTGTGTGTGTGTGTGTGTGTGTGTGTGTGTGTGTGTGTGTGTGTGTGCGGGGGTCCTACCTGCTGAGTCCATACATTCCTCCATTCCAGTGGCAGTAAAGCTACTCTCCAGGATGGCGTCCATGTTTTCCAGGAAGTCCACAGACTGCAGAGGAGACTTGATCCGTGTGCCGCCTGCAACCAAATCCAGCACAGACACTGCTTCTCACAACGGTTCACTTTGAAGTACGCCCCCCCCCCCCCCCCCCCCCCCATTTGATAAGTTCAATTTCAATTCAATTTTATTAAAGTGCCAAATCACAAAAAGTTGTCTCAAGACACTTGAGGCAGAAACCCCTTATCTCCATATTTAAACTTTTTGTGCTTTTTCGAAAATTAACCCATTTAGACCTGGATCTGTGTCATGTTTTCATTTGAGCTAATAAACATTATTTTACACTTTGGCTATTCAAAAATAGCAGATCTACAAGCTCATAGCGCGGCACCGAGTGAGCATGCAATTTTGATTGCATTTAGTTACAGACCTATAAGGGTCTATTTGGTTCCCAACTATCTATCATTTTAGCTGGGGGACCCTTTAGGACCCCTTCTCAAGACCCCTGGGGGTCCCCGGACCCCACTTTGAGAACCCCCGGAGTACAGCATCACCTTACAGACATGTCAGACTATAATTTGTTTGATTCTACTTCTACTACTTTCCAGTCCTCCACCCACACACTTCCCATGATGCTTTGGGAGTCTGAACTCCTAAATCTCTCTTGTCGAGGTAAAACAACTCTACCTCAGGTTAAGCCTGATTTATACTTAGTTGTACGACGGTGCCAAAAACTGAAGATCTATAATCTCACAATAGATTATAGACAACAAGTTGAAAAAAAAGAATAATAATAATACATTTACAACCAAGGTTTATGTTTTAAGTAAATAAAAGATGAGTGTTAAAAAAAAACATTTACAGCTTTTTTTTTCGGGCAGATGGATAAATACGTATTTTTTTATACAATAACCCGGCGATTTCTTTATTATTATTTACAGTAGCTCTTCTAGCCCCCAATAACTCACACCTGGCCATCAAAGACCACGGGACCTTTTTTATCGTGTAAAAAAATACATATTTAGCCACCTGTCCTTTAAGTTGTTTATGTTCGGATATGGGCCAAAAATGTCAATATCGTGCATCCCTAGTTTGCCGGGGCAAATAACTAATAACTGATCTGTAATCGTGGCTAAAATGTATCTTTACGTACAGTATGAGTGTGGGCTCTATCTTGCCTTACCCCTTATCCCTAAACTTCTTTGCCATTTTTTACCCAATTTGAAAAACATTTTAAAATAATTAAAATAGCTGATCTACAAGCTCACAATGCGTCGCTGTAGATCAGCTAGTCGGACTATTACATTTTTTCCCCCAAAATAGTCAAATATGGCTAATAAGTTTAGGCATAAGGGGTAAGGCGGCGTGCAAGATAGGGCCCTGTGTGTGTTCTGACCATGATGTTTGGCTTGCATCCATCCCAGCAGGTAGTTGCTGGTCTGCTGCAGCAGGACGTTGTTGTCTCCTTCGTACGTGGCGTTGGGATCGTTGCCGTCGCGTAGCTCACCCAACCTGTTCACTATATAAACCACACAATACAACACACAGTTAGACACCATAAGAACCATACACGTCAATGCAGGACGAAAATACATAAATAAATCAAACTCATCATTGTGGAGGAGGAAGTGAGTGATAATAAGCTAGTCGCTAACTAATGACTGATGTGATGTGGAATCTATTTGGTTGAGAGAGAGGGGTGGCTTACTGGCTGCGATGGTGAGGATGCCGACCGCGTTACAACAACATCCCTGCATCCCCTCCTCCCTCCCTGCTGTGCTGTCTCACTCCCCTGTCTTATGTTCATAAATCAACTACTGTACACTGCACAATTCTGAATCTTAACCACTTAAGCCCTGGCTATATACTTTGTTGTGTGAAGTGTGAAGAAAATCGATAATAGATGAAAGCTCACAACGCTATTTTGATCATTTCTTTTACAACTTTGGACAATATAATGACATAGCCCAAAATAGCCAGGTTCAAAGTGATGAACGGAACCCTTGAAGTCCAACTTGAGACTCCCGCTGTGTGTCTATGTAGCTGGTGCGTCTAAAGCCGCCTAAAGTCTGACAATGGAAACGCACAGGTATTTTCCTGCCTACTGTATGTCTATGTGGTTTTTTTGACTACTCACCACCCGAGCGCCTGGTGTTTGTGCGTGCGCGCTTGTGTGTCACTCACTAGCCAGATATCCGTGTCCTCCACAGGCCTCTCTACACTCCTGTATTCCTCTCTGACCCGTCCAGGATCCCAGAGGCTTCATGGTGCAGGCGATGGCATGGATCTCCCTGCCCAGCTCCGCCTGTACGCGCACACACGCATGCACACGCACACACACACACAAGAAAGCACAGTTATTACAGTAACACACAGTCTGACTGTTTAACCCAGTAAGTCCTGAGGGTGATTCTACAAATGCCTTCTAAATCAGTAGTTCTCAAACGAGAACCAAGGACCCCCCCAAATTGATATATATTTGGCCGCGGACCCTCATCTGAAAATGTTTTGCGCCAGGGACCCCCCAGAAGAGAAGATGTGAGTTAAAAAAATCCTAATTATTCAAACATTTTCAAGCACTTTCACGATTTTTCAAAAATGCAAAAAAAATAGCAGATGTACAAACTCGCAGCACGGCACGAAGTGACGCGCTGTGAGCTTGTACATCTGCTATTTTTGAGAACTACTGTTCTAAATCCAAAGAGTTTTCTGAAAAACGTATGTCGCTACATACATATAGCTAAAATCTAAAATGACACAGATTCTTTCCCGGTTTTAATGGGATCACACACACACACACACACACACACACACACACACACACACACACACACGCATGCTGGCACCCAGACACACACACACCTGTCTCTCGCTGCGATCTTTCATCATCTGTCCGATCTGGAGCTCCACGAAGTTCATGAAGACCGACTTGGAGAAATGATCCAGAGCATAGGCTGCTGCTAGGTAGGGAATGAGACGCCACTGCTACTTATAGAGAGGAGAGGAGAGGAGAGGAGAGGAGAGGAGAGGAGAGGAGAGGAGAGGAGAGGCTGTAAGTAAGTGAGTAAATACATTTTATTTATAAAGCACCTTTCCAAACAATGTTACAAGGTGCTGTACAATGGAACAATATAAACAAGTTAAAAACATGGTATAATAACACAATAGCAATACAATACAACAAGGATTAAAGCAAAACATTGACCTGTACAAGTGAGTCAGGTAAAAACTTCATGAGACAAAATGCTTATGAAACAAATGTGTTTTTAACATGCTCTTAAAACCGTCGACTGACTCAGCATTTTTTAAAGCCAAAGGTAGGGCGTTCCACAGTGTAGGAGCCAAGGGCGCCGATACTGCGGGTGCTTCGGGGCTAAAGCACCCAGGCGAAATGAAGAGCACCCATGACAAACACATCACAAAAAAAAAGAAAAAAACACCGACATCTTCACTTCATGGAGTACATTTTTGGTACCAAATTAACCGCATTAAAGTAACAAAACCCCCCTAAAAAGGTAAGAAACCCGGAAAATAACCGCACATTTTCACACGCGCGCGCGACCGGCCGCGCATGCACGCGCGCGCTGCGCACCCAGGAGCGCGGACACAAATCGCCGACCCTGGTAGGAGCAACCACTGGGCCCGGTCACCCTTTGTTTTCAGTCTGGTCGCGAGTAAGTCCAGAAGGCCTTTGTCAGAGGACCTGAGAGATCTGACATTGTTCTTAGGGGGCAGTACAGTAGGTCAGTAATATAAAGCGGGGCCAGCCCATGTAGTGCTTTATAAGTAGTTAAAAGGATTTTAAAATCTATTCTAGACTTAATTGGTAGCCAGTGAAGTGCGGCTAACACCAGAGTTATGCGTGCTCTGCGGTTGGCGTTCTGAGAATTCTGGCCGCCGCATTCTGCACTAGTTGAAGTCGAGATATTGACAAACGGCTCAGGGTGGTACAGAGTCCATTACAGTAATCAAGACAAAAGCGTGCATGATTTTTTTGGATGAGAGGATAGGAAAGGATGAGAGGACAGGAGAGGACAGGAGAAGATGAGAGGACAGGAAAGGATGAGAGGGGAGGACAGGAAAGGATGAAAGGAGAGGAGAGAAGGAATGGAGAGGAGAGACGAGGAGAGGAGACACGAGGAGAGGAGAGGAGTTGAGTTTAAAATCGTCTATACAGTACATTCCATTGACTGAAATAAAAAAAATCAAAGAAAACATACACATTTAATGCAGACCACATGTTTCCAGGTCTAAAATTGTTATCCTGACCTGAAAATGTATTTTCTCTTTACTAAAGAGATGGAGAGAGAGAGATAGAGAGACCCCTGTTACTGAACAAACATTCTTCTTCTTTAGGCCAATTCCCATCGGGGGTCGCCACTCGCCACAGCGGAATATTAGTTTCCATCTGGTTCTGTTCTCTGCGTCTTCCTCTGTGACTCCTTCCACCTGCATGTCGTCTCTCACCGCATCCATAAAGCCTGTTACAGTACTCCAAACGTACCAAAAATGAATCGAAATTGACGTTCGATGCGGTGTACCCGAAATTACAATCGCGATTCTCACGCTATCTCATTATGTCATTCCCGCACATGTGTGCATCCAAGGGAAGTTACGTGCTGTTGTTGTTTTTCTGTACATTCCGCGCATTCCTGCCTCCGACGGGGAAGCAGTGACTCGGGCGAGGCAGTGACTAGTGACCCTGCTCTCCATCTCACCTGTAGCTGGTACTCCAGGACGGGGATCTCTTCTGTGTCTTTGGGTCCAAACTGTCTCCTGGTGGCAGAGAAGCGTATTGCCACGGTCAGGGCCAGCTTCAGGTTGGTCACCGCCATCCTGCAGATGGACACCCTGCCACCCGACAGAGCACCCAGCGACGCCCCAAAACGCTTGTTGGGGTCCTGGAAGGATGGAGGAGGAAGTGGAGAAGAAGAATTTTATAGAATTTTATTGTAATATGAGGTAAATATCAGCAACGAAATTCAAAAACGATAAGAAATAAACTGACATTAAAAAGAAATTGGAAGAGAGATTTAATATCCACCCAAAAAGCTATAGGCTTGTGTATCATTAAATAGACAAAGTAAAAACTATGGACATTTTAGTTTGTTTAAGTCTTGTACTGTATACACACAATGCAGTTTAAGTTAGTTGTGTTCAGTAAATGAAAATGCCCCCCTCCCCCACACACACATCGAGTTTTCATTATTTTGTTAGTTTTAGTTATCTATAATAAACTTGGTATGACAGTGTTAGCCACCAAAAATTGCACATCCACAAGTTCACAACGCGTCACATTGGAGCTTCTTGTGAGCTTGTAGATCTGCTATTTTTTCACAATTTAAATACATGAAATAATATCTGAAACTCCTAAATGAAACAAACATGCATTCAGTTAGAAAGACGGAAATCTTCTGTCTCCCAGACGGACACACATAAATCCCGTCCACAACCTCTAACGTTTTCCCAGCGTTAGACAAACGTAAATATTCAAGAGGGCTGCCAAAGTGTGAATCATCTGTCATTGCCTCTACTGGGCCATAAACAGTTCCAGGTTATTAAGACAGTTCTGTCAGGAGCGCCACTGACCCTCAGCTATATTTACATCTCTCACGGGGGTGAAGGTAGGAATGTTTTCCATGACCGTTCGCTGGCTGCTAAGCAGACCATCATGGTCCCAACGCGGCCACTACTGCAGCTCCAGGCTCCCACAGAGACCCTTAAGACCTGGTTAGGGCCTTAATGCTCTTAAGAATAGAGCACCGAAGTCTGACGTCACTGCCGCTAGAGGGCGCTATTCCCCCGTGGGTCTCTGCGTTATTTTTTTGTGTTGAAATCCCCAATCTTAGATCATTGCGACCGTAGGTCGCACTTACTACAGAAAGCTGCTCCAGGTGTCCGTCCGTCACTCCATCACTCCGTCACACACGTCACACTTTTGCCCTGCTCATATCTCCGCACCCATTGCCCCGATCCATGCCACATTTTGCACACACACTCCTTACCTGCCAAACTACACCCTCCAAGGACCCCCGGAGCTCCAGGGACCCCCAGCTGCCTCGGGGACCCCCAAGTGTAAAAAATGAGCACATGTGGACAAATTACCAAATGACCACCCCAACGGGGCTGCTCACGGGGCATTCCCGGGGACCACCCACTCCTGGTGCTCCAGAACGGATGCAAAAGTGGTGGCGCCCCCAGTGGAGGACCCCCTGCCACTGCAGCTCACATAAAATGCCGTAACTCGGGGGCTTGCCCCCCACAAACAATCCCTCCTTTCATCGCCGTTACAGCCCTCTTCTGTATACATGTGACCTACGGTCGCTTATCTCCCGATTAGGGAGTCTTACTGGTATAAGAACTGTGTTGCAAGAAATAAACAAATCATACAGGTGTTTCTGTCAGGGGGGTGGCTCTGCATCATTTATGATATTGATTCATATTTGGTACAGCCTGTTTCTGGAGAAAATTGAATTAAAAAAAATGTGATGACCGGCGGAAAGGTGCTAATGTCTCCTTTCCTAAGCAAATGATTGGCTTAGGAATGCGACAAAAACATCTCCATGAATTCAAGTCTTCATGGGGTGTGTAATTGATAGAAAATAAGTAATTTTGGGGGTGAACTATCTCTTTAAAAGTCTTAAAAACTACAGCTTCAGGGTCTGAAATCACTGTCCCTACTAATACACGTCACGCTCCGTCAAGAAAATAAGCGCTGGACGTGACGTAATATGTTATGTGCGCTGGGCAGCAGCCCCGTTCATGGGAAATGTAGTCGTTAGGTAGTTTGACTCGTTTCTAGCGTTTATTGTGTTACTCTTTGGGTAAATGTGTACATTTCCACCTTCAGTCGATGCTTCATATCCATACGAGTAAAATCGCCGGGGTGGTGTGTTTAATTTTTGAACACAGTTCTTATATGAGGCGATCTAAGATTCCCCTATGGGCCTATGGGGATTTAAACACAAAAAATAACGCCGCAACCCAGGGGGATAGCGCCCTCTAGTCGGCAGTGCCATCAGGACTTTGGTGCTCTATTGGTGATAAGTAACTAAGTACATTTAGTCAATTCCTGTACAATTCTGACTCTGAGGTACTTTTCCTGCCTAGGAAAAGGAACGGAGACGCTACATCCTCCCGATAGAGGCTCCTCACTGGCAGGGTGGCCAATAGGCTCCACTACATCTCAGAGGCAAATGTTGTACTTTTTACTCCACTACAATTGTATGAACACTATAGTTACTATTACTTTGGAGATTTAGGTTATTCATAAAAAAGACATACATTAACCACTTAAGCCCTATTTTATATTTCGGAACACGATGCGACGCGTTCTGAGCTTGTAGAGTTTTTTTTTTTTATTGTGAAATGAGCCATTCTGCATTATGAATACTTATATACTTAAACATATTTTGATGCCAATACTTTTTTAACTTTTTCTGCAGGACCTTTACCTGTATGTAAGTATTTTTCCTACATTGTGGTATTGCTACTTTTACTTAAATGCAAAGAATCTGCGTATACTTCTTCCACTACAGCTGCTAACAACAGCCATCATGGTCCCATAGCGGCTACTATCTCCAGTCTCCCAGAGAGACCATTAAGACCTGCTTACAGTCTTAATGGTCTTAAACACATAACTGCTCCAGTGTGATCGCAGCAAGCTGAGACTGCTGAACCACAACACTCTTAAACACCCCTAAACTGTTTGTTTATCCTGATGCAACCCCCCCTCACAGTGTGTGTGTGGTGTGTGTGTGTGTGTGTGTGTGTGTGTGTGTGTGTGTGTGTGTGTGTGTGTGTGTGTGTGTGTGTGTGTGTGTGTGTGTGTGTGTGTGTGTGTGTGTGTGTGTGTGTGTGTGTGCGTGTGTGTGTGTGTGTGTTTCATTGTGTCAGGAATATCTCTCACACTGGCCGGTTCCCATCGTTGCAGATGCACCCAGAGAAACCCCATGCTGTCTTTTAACAGGTTTGTTTTGTGTGTGTGTGTGTGTGTGTGTGTGTGTGTGTGTGTGTGTGTGTGTGTGTGTGTGCGTGCGTGCGTGCGTGCGTGCGTGCGTGCGTGCGTGCGTGCGTGCGTGCGTGCGTGCGTGCGTGCGTGCGTGCGTGCGTGCGTGCGTGAATTCGTCAAGTGAATCCATCTGTAGCAAATGCTGCTGTTGTTGATAAAGTGTGATATCCTATCAATTAGTTTAGTTTAGTCTCACTTTTAGTCTCACTAGTCGTGCTACGAGTTAGAATAAAAGATGAACATACCAAACGATTATTAAACCAAAAGAAACGTAACGATTATACCAAACTAAACACATTTTAAACTAGGGGAATCATTTTGGACCGGAGGTTCCGGTCGTTGGTTCCGGCCACCTGATGATGTAAAGTTATTTCCACTCCGACGGATCAGAAACCCGAAAATGGTATTGATCCAAGGCTACTCATATGCTGAGTTAGCCTGGAGAGTGAATCTGCCAGTGCAAAAAAAAAAATGTATTTGGCTGCCCCCTCAGTTGTGGGGCACCAATCAGGGATCAAGTATGCAAATGTGGGGCGGGTTTATCACCAGAGGCATTTTTTTTTTTAAATCCCTTGGAAATGCATATTCCAAACAGATTCCAGACTAATATCTACACAGTGATATTAGTCTGGCCATGCCAGGCTAACACTGGTCAAACCCATGACCTTGTGGTCGAAAAACGAGAGCTCTACCCACTGAGCTATTACTTTTGATGCAGTCACAGTCTTTTTTTTGAGTGGTGCCAACCACTCCTACATTTGACTTTGTCCGTGTGTCCGTATGTCCGTCCGTCCGTCCGTCCGTATGTCCGTCCGTCCGTATGTTTGAGCACGGCTGATTGGTCAAGCTTCACGTGACACGTGACAATATGTTGTCACGTGTCACGTGACAACCTATTGTTGCTGATTGCAACACAAGGATGCAACCAGTTACACTTTCAAAGGCACCACTCTCTTCACACTGGGTGTGATTTTTAGCGGCGCTAGGATCCTGCTCTATACCTGACTTTGTCCGTGTGCGTACGTCAACGTTCTGATTGGTCAGGTGCGTCAACAAAGTGATTGGTCAAGCTTCACGTGACACGTGGCTATAAACACATTATAAACACATATCGATGACAAAATGTATCAAAGGCGCCGCTACCTTCACACAGGGTGTGATTTTTGTTTGTTGCTGTCTGCACAACTGCACAACAGTCTAATTCTCCAGTAAGGTGGTTGGTTCACTGTGGTTTCTTGGGCATGGCTGCATTATACAACACATATACGACGTAGAAACTGCCGAAGACAGTGAGACCAATGGTGGTTCTGTACAGGAGCGCATCCTTGATACCTCCCTTCAGGTAGATGGGGAGGCCGTTGTCTTCCTGAAAGAACTTCTGTTTATCTTTGATTGTGTTCTCTATCTGTCTGCGGGCACTGCCGCTGACGGTCCGCTTGGACAGCTGCCGAAGACCCATAAGTTGTCTGTACATGTTGACGCCGGAATGTTAGTGGAGGTGTGGTCACTGAGCTCACGACAATGACCGGATCCTTATAAAGCCTCGCTGTACGTAACAGAACGACATCCCATCGTGTGCTCTACTGCTTATATTGGTTCGGCCGCACAAGGTGTGACCAATCCGCTGAGCTGATTGGGTCGGCCCGACCAATCAAGGTCGCCGATGCGTGCTGATGTCCCTAATATAGTAAATTGATCGCCATGGCAACCGCAGTCAAAACAGGCTTTACACAGCAGACAGTGTGTTCAGTCAGCAGTGTTAACAACTAAATCAGTTTCCACTGCGGTGGAGCATAGCTATACCAACACAATTGGGCCGTGTTTGGGGTAGGGGAAGCCGGGCGGGGAGGGGAGGATCTTGGTCACTATCCTGCAGAATGACACCAGACCATTATTGGTTGGGTAGTAGTGATGAGCGGGCCGACCCGTAACCCGCGGGTCAACCCGCGGCGCGGGTGGTTGAGTCAGGATTTCAGAGGCAATTATGCGGGCTGCGGGTGAGCGGGTCAGCCGCTCTCACACGCAAAAAAAAAAAAAAAAAAAACTATTTTGAACAACATCCCATGACAATGTTGTGCTACTGTAGACATTTAAAGCAACTTTGGGTACTTAAAAGAGTGCTATATAAATCTGAGCTATTATGATGATGATTATCTTTTTTTTCCCACCGCGGGTCGCGGGGCAGGTTGAGCCATAGATTTATATATGGGTTCGCGGGGCGGGTTGAGGTGGGTTGGGTTCCGTGGCGGGGCGGGGCGGGGCGGGTCATGAAAAAACCCGACCCGCACATCACTATTGGGTAGCTTGTCAATCAAAAGCGGGGGCGGGGAATGAATGCTATTGGTTGTGTAGCTTGTCAATCAAATCATCCCTCCCCCCTAGAGCATAGATATTCAACTGGCGGCCCGCGGCCCGCGGGCCACGTGCGGCCCGCAAGGAGCTTCCTTGTGGCCCCTGGCCATATTCCAAAAAAAAAAAAAAAAAAAAAAGTTTTTTTTTTTTTTTTTTTTTAATTTTCATAATTATTATTTATTTTAACTTTGATTTATATTATCAAAGTTAAAACAATACAAATTATTTATCCTTCATTAGTTCTTGAAAGGCCATCTTTCATTGGAACTTAACTTAGAACCTTAAATAGAACCGAATTAGACCGAATTAGACCCGAAAAAAGGTTGATTTATATTGGTCAAATAGAACCGAATTAGACCCGAATTAGACCGAATTAGACCCGAATTAGACCCGAAAATTTCGCGCGCGTACGCTTTGCGCACGCGCGCAAATTGTGTGGCCCCCGACTCCAAATTATTTTACAGTTGTGGCCCCCTGCCTAATCTAGTTGAATACCCCTGCCCTAGAGCATAACCTACTTTATCGTCAATTTTAAAATAAATGGGACCATAGTTTACCAGAACGCATATCATGATGATTGAAAGGAGACTTTAAACTAGCGTCTGGAAGCATATAGTATTTATGACAATTTTTATTAAGGTAAGAAAATCTAGTCTAAAGTTTGTCAAAACCCCATCCGCTTGCGTTAAAATAAATTCTTTCTGACACCAGCAAGGGTAAAACAGCGAAACTACACACCAATCATACGAACTGTCTCTTCCGTATTGGCGTCAATGTAAAAATCTCAGGCTGGCCCCTTGATTTATACTCTACAAGCAGACCTTGCGGAGAGCGAACAGGACGGCGTCGAGGCCGAGTAGGACGGGATGGTGCTGCATCCTCCCGGTTGGGGGATCCTCACTGGCAGGTGAGACAGTAGGTACAGCAGTGGCAAACAGTGGGAGGAATTGGCACAATGACGAAATTGGGAGAAAATATTTGTCTGCCGAGAAAAATGACCCACCTTGAACGGTGTGACGTAGCGGCCATCAGGGGTGACGTCTCCCGTCTTGTTCAGTAGGTTCTCCCGTGGAATCCTCACCTTGTGGAACATCGCAAACCTGCACGGAAAAAAAGGCACCTGTGTTTGGTCTCATATCAATAGGCTCTATATGCACAGCAGCCATATTGGAAATAAACTGGGCCTCGTCCTTACTTCCTTCACAGGTGTTACCAATGATACTAATGAAGGCTCTGTTCCATTCTGGTCAAACAGAGTCAGGGTGCTGATATTGTGCATGTCGGCTCACTGGAAACACTAATGGGTCTCAAAGTGTGGTCCAGGGACCCTCATGGTTTCTTGAGGGGGTGTAACTCTGAGAGTGTACAAATGGAACCAAATGGACCCAATGGAGGGTCCATTTGGTTCCATTTGTACACTCTCAGAGTTATGGAGTTTCTGTCCAATATGGCTGCTGTGCATAGAGTCTATTGCCAAGGACAAACAATATTGTCTCTGTGGGGGGTGGAAACCTCATTATGTCCAAAACTGTTACTTTTCAGGATTCAAATAAACACAAAAAGTGTAAAATATGGAGATAAGAGTTTTCTGACAACATCAACGATATATAATATACACTACACAGTACAAATGTTTAGTCCTCTCAACATGGGGTTACATCATGTCCCAAACTGTAAACACTAATGACCCACAGACAGGGTTCCATTTGTACATTTCCTTAATCACTTAAAAGGGATAGTTCATCCCCAAAATCCCAATGTTTTTGTCGCATTCCTAAGCCAATAATTTGATGACCGACAGCGGTTCCGGTAGGAGTCTCCTACCGGAACCGCTGCCTACCAGTCCGCTGGTCATCAAATTATTGTCTTGGGAATGCGACAAAAACTAAAAAATATCCATGGATTGGATTCAAGTCTCCATGGGGTGACTAATCGATAGGAAAAAAATGTTTGGTTGAACTATCCCTTTAAGCCCATATACTTCTTCATATGACAAATAGCTAAAATAATCGTTTTCTACAAAGGTTGTAAAGGAGCTAATTTAGCTATTTTGTTTTATTTTGAAAGCTTTTGAAAAGCTTTGACACATTTTCTTACTTTGCCCAAAATAGGGAGGCCATAGTTAATGTGGTTAACATAGATTTTTAATTGAATTGTTTAATTGTCATGTTATCAAACATGAACATCAAACATATCAGACAAATGCATGTACTGTATTTAATATAAACATATCCCCGCCGGCAATAAAAATGAATAACCAGAGGGCGGGAGGATATCAAAACCAGATAAAATCCAACCCTGGCTCTACAGTCAAAATAACATCAATGTCTTTTCCCTCTCACACAACAATCCTTCTTCTAACCTCTCCAGCAAACGTGCGCGCACGCGCGCGGAATGTAGAAGTACTAGTAGTTACAAATAACAGTCCGGAATAAAAAATGTACTTGAGTAAAAGTACAAAAATATTGGTATCAAAATGTACTTAAAGTACCAAAAGTAAAAGTACTAAAATGTTTGACAATAGCAGATCTACAAGCTCACTACAAGCTTGTGAGCTTGTAGATCTTCAAATAGCCTAGGTATAAAATAGGGCTAAAGTGGTTAATGTAAGTTTTATAATGAAATAATGTATATCTACAAAGTAACTCGTAACTAAAGCTGTCAAATAATTGTAGTGGAGTAAAAGTACAATATTTGCCTCTGAGCTGTAGTGGAGTAGAAGTAAAAGTATAGACAATTGGAAATGCTCCAGTAAAGTAAGTACCTCAAAATTGTACTTAAGTACAGTACTTGAGTAAATGTACTTAGTTACTTTACACCACTGTAAGTTGGGCGATAGTGTAGTGAACGCACCTAAACAGTCATCATTACTGGACGTACGGACCAGAGCATGTCCCCTCATTCACCACAACACATGGAATGTTTCCCTCTCTGACTGCTCTCCTCTGAGAGTCGGAGTGCCACTCCACCCAAAATCATGTTTTTGAAGCTTATCCATTAAAATCCTGGTTGTTTTGGCACTCTGCTTTTCCCCAGAGCATTGTAATGGATTGATCAAACATTTATATTGCTGACCAAGTTTGGACGTGTGTGAACTGGAACTTGAAATGATTCCTCAGAGTCTGTGTACCTCTACTGCCCTCTGCTGGTGTAAAACAGTTGGAATTGGCGGTTGTGGTGCCCATTCAAACAGATGACACCTCCCCGTCAAATATTTGTACCATTTGAATAATAACTTCTGACGCACGTCATGTAATGTGATGTAATAATGTATATTGTTTGCTCTGACAGGAACAAATCAACATCAATTGTTGTGTTGTGATGTTAACCCGTTAAGACCTGAAGCCGATTCTATATGTCTCCTAAATCCCAACAGTTTTCTGAAAAATGTACGTTTCTATATCAGCGGTGCTCAAACTTTTTCATGTCAAGGACCCCCAAAATTATATGTATCTGGCCGCGGACCCCCATCTCAAAATATTTTGTTCCAGGGGGTCCCAGAAGCAAATATTTGAGTTAAAATGTTTGCTATAAAAATATATATACCGATATTCAAAGATTTGCACACATTTTCAAGATTTTCAAAAATCGCTATGAGCTTGTATATCTGCTATTCTTGGACAGCCAAAGTGTAAAATAATCCTTTTTTAGCTCGAATCAAAAAGTGACACAGATGCGTTCCAGGTCTTAATGGGTTTTAAGAAACACTGGACTAGTCCCATGCAGTCAGTATGTCACCTACCCATTGTCCAGCCCATTCTGACCCAGCTTCTTGCCCATGTCTCCCACCAGCACACCAGGCATGGCCAGCAGGGTCTTAGGATCTCTCACCTATCACACAAAACAAAACACACATCATCAAGTCTCTCCTCCTCAGATGCATAACTATTCCACACAAATATTATACACAACGAGACCTTATATGTGAAACATTGTCGTGTTGTTTACTTTCACTATTCACTACTTATTAGTAATTGTATTTTCTGATGCCTTACTGATAACAAGGACCACCCAACCACTCCACTGGACAGATATGCAAACTGAACAAAGTTAACTCCTGGCTGAATAATACCCAAAAGTTCAGCAGAGGACATTATCCAGTTTAATACTGACAGACCAACTAGTGTCAACAGTCTTTAATGCGCTTTATGAGACATTTATTAAGACTAAATAGGACACAGCTGCACTCACTTGTTAATGGCCTGGAAAAAAGACTCACTTGTGATCCACCTGATGTACTGTATATCGTCGCTGCCTGGCAGAAACCTCCTATCTCCATATTATTTCAACTTTTTCGTCACTAGTTAACGCCCTACATCGTCGCACAAGAGTGTAGCACAAATGTAGTGAAAATAACAGATCTACAAGCTCACAACATGACACGCTGTGATCTTGTAGATCTGCTATTTTAACTATTTCCGAAAATTGTCGTTACTGAAAAGTAATGGTTTTGGACATACAAGGTTTCCACCTGACGGTGACGATATTTTATGTGTTTTTTATGACTGGGTTACCACCACACTACAGGGTTGCACACTGTAGACTTTCTGTCCTTAAAAGGTAAAAACAAACATCAGTATTGGTCCATAAAATACAGCTGTCTAATACTGTGTTTGATCTGGATAAAAAAGAAAAGAAAACAAGGGTAAAAGCATTTTTCAGAGGTAAGAAGGTCAGTGGCACTTATAGCCACTTGAGCATGATTTATACTGGGTTGTATGACAGTATCACATGTCAAAAATAGCCAGTCTACTAGCTCTGCTCTTTTCATGAAAATAAATTGCTAATCTTTGAACATGTTTGCCCAAAATATGGATGCCAGTTTGAAAGGGATTAGGCAAACGAGGCCGATTCTACTAATCTCTTCTAAATCCTAACAGGTTTCTGAAAAACGTACCGTATGTTTGCTATATCAGTGGTGCTCAAACTTTTTCATGTCAAGGACCCCCAAAATTATATGTATTTGGCCGCAGACCCCCATCTCAAAATATTTAGTTCCAGGGAACCCCCAGAAGCAAATATTGGAGTAAAAATTGTTCGCTTTAAAAATATATATATTCAAAGGTTTGCACACATTTTCAAGATTTTTCAAAAATAGCAGATCTACAAACTCATAGCGTGCCACGCGCTATGAGTTTGAATATCTGTTATTTTTGAATAGCCAAAGTATAAAATGACACAGATGCTTTCCTGGTTTTAATGGGTTAAAGTGAGTCCTGTGCAGAGATCAACATTTGTGACTAGCAACAAATGCATTGAAAATGCTGGGTACAATATTTGCCTTTGAGATGTAGTGGAGTAGAAGTAGAAGTGTTGACAATTGGAAATACGCCAGTACAGTAAAATTACCTCAAAATTGTACTTGTAAATGTACTTCCACCACTGGAAGGGGATGCCATATGGGCCACAGTGAGTGGTAAGTTTGCGGTGCAATATTTTTTTTATCAACACACAGACATAGAGTGTTCAATAGCACTGATTTATGGGGAAAAAATGCAAACGCGGAAAAATGGAGTTAGCTGGTTTCTAACTCAATTTTTTTTCAGCAAAAAAAATGTATATTATACATTTTTTGTTTATGTTCTACATCGCATTGTGAACTTGTAGATTGGCTATTTTTGCTATGCTTGAAAATATAGGGCTTAAGTGGTTATGAAGCCGAACTACTGAACAGAAACAAGGCAACCCAGAGATGTAATTGAGCTGCAGCACCATCTTGTGGACAGAGTTTGTGGCCAGAGTGACATAAAGGAGTAGATAGACCTACAGACAAAAAGACAGTCATTGTGGTTAAAGTAGTTGCAGGCAGCTGCTCTGATAGATACCTGCACGACGAAGGAATGCAGGCCGTGGCACACTGCGTCAGGCGTGTAGAGCTGGGCGAACACCACGGCGTGTGTGGCCGTCTTTCCCAGGTTTCCCACCCAGAACTTGGCAGCCTCAAAGTCTGGGGAGTTTATGACAAATTCCTACAGGGTAGAGAGGCATACGTTATCAGTTTGATGATGGCATATAGAGCAGTGGTGTAAAAAGTACTCAAATCTTTTACTTAAGTAAAAGTATGATACTGCAATGTAGAAATACTCTGTTACAAGTAAAAGTTCAGAATTAAAGTATTGGTATCAAAATGTACTTAAAGTACGAAAAGTAAAAGTACTCATTATGCAGAATGCACCCTTTCAAGTTTTCAAATGTATAAAACCCTTTTGAAAATAGCTGATCTACAAGCTCACAATATGCCGCATCGCGACACATTGTGAGCTTGTAGATCGGCTATTTTCAAATGGCAGAGGTGTAAATAGGGCTGAAGTGGTTAATGTATGTTTTGTAATAATAATCAAAATCTACAAAGTAGCTAGTACGTTTTCAAAACATTGTAGTGGAGTAAAAAAGTACAATATTTTCCACTGAGATGTAGTGAAGTACTGAAAATTAGAAATACTCCAGTAAAGTAAAACAAATACCTCAAAATTGTACTTAAGTACAGTACTTGAGTAAAGGTACTTAGTTACTTTACACCACTGATATAGAGGTGTCTCTAGAAAAGGGAAAGGGGCTACATTAACTGAAAGGGGGCACTGGACAACATTCAGCCACTAGAAGTCTAGTGCATTGGAAATGGTATGAATGTACAGTATTTATTATGTTATCTCTGTGTGTATGCTATACTAGGATCGAACCTGTGTGCTGTGGTCGTACGTAGCGGTGGTTCTCATCGCTCTGGTGTTGCTGCCGTGACTCAGCTCTGTCAGGGCGAAACACCCATATACCTGCAGACATTAAAACAGCAGTAAATTGTCATCATCGTATTTATATGAGAACTTTTCAACGATGAATTGCACAAGGTGCCTCATAAACAGCCGTGAGCACTTGATAATGCCAGTGGTACCACCTGATTACTCCCCTGGTAACATAGGAGCACCACCAAGCTGTGGTATCACTTTTCATGTCACGGTCCGCTCCTCTTTCTCTGACCGTGTTCGTTAGCAACGTTAGCAGTACATTGTTAGCAACAGGGGAAGTGATTGTTATTTATTTACATTTTTTGTAAACATAGAAAATAATGCAGAGTCCTTAAGATGAATCCAGAAGCAATTGTGTCTTTATACACAACTGAGTTTATCACAGTTAACAACATTAGACAAATGAGAAACTTCAAAAACAATGTATTATTCGTGGTGCCCCAAGGTGGAATCGGGTCACCAACATTTGAGTCCCCAGGACAGAAACAAAATCAATACAATAAAATCTTTCAGTCAACAATTAGAAGTTGTAATCACTTTTTGGCAGTTATAAACCTGCATTTGATGGATTATAGGCATATTGCCACTTTAAAGATAGGCCAGTTTAAACTGGTAAACAGGATTGGTTATAATTGATGACAGGACAGGTAAAATATTGTCGCTACTATGATTGCAAAGGAGATTGCTTCTTTATACACAACTATGTTTATCATGTTAAACAAACCAAACACATAAAAACATTGGGAACAGTAGCATTGTAGAGCATGGTACCCTGAACTCCTGGCCATCAACTCACAACCCCCTACGCTACCGGCAGAGTTGTTGACCCCAGCTTGTGTAATGACTAATGCAGACGTATTGCCTGAACGTTTGAACCCAATAAAAGCAGTTGTAGACAAAAGTAAACAAGGAGCAAGACAGAATCTAAATGAACACAATGCAATGTATCTGCCCCACACCAAATCTTTTAATAAAACTTTACAGCGAAATATACAGCAAAAATAGCCGATCTACAAGCTCACAATGCGTAGCAAGGCAACATTGCTTGTAGATCCATTTTCACTATTCTGAGCTTGTTGTATATTGCCCGTGACTACCAGCCCATTATAATAAAACTAAAATTAACATGAAATTAATAAAAACTCAAATAAAACTAAGCCTTTTCATATATATATGTATATTAAAATATATATATATATTCAAAGATTTGCACAAAATGTCAAGATTTTTCAAATATAGCAGATCTACAAGCTCATAGCAAGCTTGTAGATCTGCTATTTTTTTAATAGCCAAAGAAATCAAACTGACACAGATTAGTTGCCAGACTGAATGGGTTACGTGCAAATTAGCTCTATCCGTACTGTAGCTACAGAATGAAAGGCGTGGGTATATGTTCACTATGAAGTTAGTGTATAGCATAATCGTTACCGTCATGTCGTCTGTGTCTCGCACGAACTTGCTGTGTCTCTCTGACCCCGAGCTGGCGACCGTCTGACCGAACATCTGGAAAACAACACAGGAGAAGAGCATGTTCTATTGTGAACATCTGGAAAACAACACAGGTGAAGAGCATGTTCTATTGTGAACATCTGGAAAACAACACAGGAGAAGAGCATGTTCTATTGTGAACATCTGGAAAACAACACAGGAGAAGAGCATGTTCTATTGTGAACATCTGCAAAACAACACAGGAGAAGAGCATGTTATATTGTGAACATCTGCAAAACAACACAGGAGAAGAGCATGTTCTATTGTGAACATCTGCAAAACAACACAGGAGAAGAGCCATGTTCTATTGTGAACATCTGGAAAACAACACAGGAGAAGAGCCATGTTCTATTGTGAACATCTGCAAAACAACACAGGAGAACAGCCATGTTCTATTGTGAACATCTGGAAAACAACACAGGTGAAGAGCATGTTCTATTGTGAACATCTGGAAAACAACACAGGAGAAGAACATGTTCTATTGTGAACATCTGGAAAATAACACAGGAGAAGAGCATGTTCTATTGTGAACATCTGGAAAACAACACAGGAGAAGAACATGTTCTATTGTGAACATCTGGAAAACAACACAGGAGAAGAGCATGTTCTATTGTGAACATCTGCAAAACAACACAGGAGAAGAGCCATGTTCTATTGTGAACATCTGGAAAACAACACAGGTGAAGAGCATGTTCTATTGTGAACATCTGGAAAACAACACAGGAGAAGAACATGTTCTATTGTGAACATCTGGAAAACAACACAGGTGAAGAGCATGTTCTATTGTGAACATCTGGAAAACAACACAGGAGAAGAGCATGTTCTATTGTGAACATCTGGAAAACAACACAGGAGAAGAGCATGTTCTATTGTGAACATCTGCAAAACAAATACAGGAGAAGAGCCATGTTCTATTGTGAACATCTGCAAAACAACACAGGAGAAGAGCCATGTTCTATTGTGAACATCTGCAAAACAACACAGGAGAAGAGCCATGTTCTATTGTGAACATCTGCAAAACAACACAGGAGAAGAGCATGTTCTATTGTGAACATCTGGAAAACACCACAGAAGAAGAGCATGTTATATCATGAGAATAACTGAACATGAAAGCCATCAAGAAGTTACAGTGTTGTTTCTTTTGGCATTTTTCAGTATAGAGCAGTGGCAGAAGAAGTAGGCTACTCAGATATTTTGCTTAAGTAAAAGTAGCAATGCCACAATACAAAAATTACAAATAAAAGTCCTGTGTTCAAAACCAGTAAGTACTGAAGTATTGGCAAGTACCAAAAGTAAAAGTACAAAAATGTTTGAAAATAACAGATCTACAAGCTCACAACGCGTCGCATTGTGAGCTTGTAGGCTATTTTCAAAATGTATAATAATGTTATAATATGATGATTTATAACAGCAAAGTAACTAGTAACTTACTTACTTACTAACTAGTAACTAAGTTTTCAAATAATTGTAGCGGAATTAAAAGTACAATATTTTCCTCTGAGATGTAGTGGAGTAGAAGTAAAAGTATTGGAAATTGGAAATACTCCAGTAAAGTAAAAATTACCACAAAATTGTACTTAAGCACAGTACAGTAAATGTACTTAGTTACTTTACACCACTGGTATAGAGACAGGAACAGGACAGGACAGAGAGACAGGAGAGACCCGCGACAAAAGACAGGGACTCAGATTTGAACACGGGTCCAGTATTTCATCGCTGTCGAACAAACGTATACGTCTTATATGTCCACTCCAAAACTGTTACTTTTCAGGAAATGTAAAAAAAAAAATAAAAAAAAAACTATGTTCCAATGGATCCAAAGTCATTATTTAGTCACTAGCTCTTGTTAATAATTTCCATTGGTTAAATATTTATAAAACCCACAGACACACTTAACTACTTTCAACCTGACCTCCCTATTCTGAGTAATTATAGGCCGACCTAGAAGCTATTTAAGTTTAAAACAGGGCATTCATTCATGAAAAAAAAACCATTAAAGATTGACCCATTCAATCCGGGAATGCATCTGTGTCACTTAAAATGTCTTTATTCTTTGGCTATTTTTTAAAAACGTGAATATATATTCAAAAGATTTCTTCTAAATCGTTTTGAAAAAAACGTATGTTGCTATACAGTATCAGTGGTGCTCCAAGTTTTTCCCGTCAAGGAACCCCAAAATGTATTTGACCGTGGACCCCCCATCTCAAAATATGTTGTTCCAGGACCCCCAGCACAGATTGGAGTTAAAATGTTCGCTTTAAAACACATATATATGTATTCAAACATTTGCACAAATTTGCACTCGGTGCCGTGCTATGAGCTTGTAGATCTGCTATTTTTGAATAGCCAAAGAAGTCCAAAATGACACAGATGCGTTCCCGGGCTTAAAGGGTTCAATATGGAGATACAAGGTTTCTGTCCTACAGTGATGATATGCTCTATGTGTGCACTAACTGGCTGAGCCACCAGGCAACCTGAAGCCACTATTTATAATTTGCCAAGACATACTGTAATTACTTCCTAACTAGACCATACCCGTCGGCGCAGCGCATCCGTGGGGGGATATGCGCACATGATCTGGCAACCCGGGAGGCAGTTCGTCCCATAGCTGGGCAGGCCCGTAACCATGGCGACAGTGTTTGACACAAAAACGCTAATAAGAAGCTGAGATTTGATGAAATTGAAAAACGGGCTTCACAGTTGCGTTCAGATGGTAATGGTCAATGGCTGTGTGCAAAATCAGAGCAATTGGTCCAGCCAGTGAGGAGAACCGGGTATCTTCACTCACGTACTCACCACCACTACAGAGGTTACTAGAATTATAGTATGATGATAGTATGATTATAGTATGATGACAGGTAAATGCATTATGACTCATATCTACCAGTGATAATGTTCTTGGGGCTTAAGGGTTAGTGCTTTACAGACACACTAAACACACAGAAAAAATAAAAGGTGCCAACTGGAACCAACACTGGTCCTTTAGAGTGATAACTTAAAATAACCGTTTATTTTAATGGTTCTATAAAGAACCCATGACTACTTAAACCCTATATACAACTATCGACTGGTGTCACCGGGGAGGATATACTTGGCCCGCTCCTTTTTCCCCTCAACACCTAATCTCTTCATCACAAGTAGCTGCTCTGCAAGCTCACCAGCTTATGAACTTAGATGTGCAAAATGTTCACCTATTAAGACATGGTTCAAGTGGTTAAAGGTGCCTCAAAGAAGACAAAAAAGAAGACAAAAAAGAAGACAAACAAGAAGACAAAAAAAAGACAAAACAGGTTCTCTAGAACCATATGAGGAACATAAAGAACCATTAATTAAATAAAATGGTTCTTTAGTATAGGTGATGGTTCTTCGTGGAACAGTACAGCCTTTTAAAGAACCATTTAAAGAACCATTATTTCTTTGTGTGCACCTTGGCCTTGTGAAAAGAGGACTGGCCTTGAAGAAAGAGATAAAGGAACAGATACTGGATATCTAGGAGGTATAATCACTCTGATCCAGAATCACACCACCCTCCATACCCTAGACCAGTGTATCGACACCCAGTGACAAGAGTGTCACAAAATATATTGGAGGGGTCACCAGACGCTTTGCTGAATGTGCTCAAAACATTTCAATCGGAATAAAAAAATGGAATAATAAAAACATTACATAAATCAGTTTTCTCAGTTAATATTTCAGTAGAAGCACAATCAATTATATTTAATTAGTAAGTATAGGCAACATTTTTTTGTTGCCTATAGGAAAGAGAGGGCGAGCAAAGAAGTGTACTTGTGCGTGCGTGCGTGCGTGCGTGCGTGCGTGCGTGCGTGCGTGCGTGCGTGCGTCTGGGCACACTGAGACTGACCACGGTGACTCTGCACAGCAGGCCAAGACTCACTCTAAACTGAACTTGCTAACCTAAACCAATAACAGCGAGCCTAAACACAAGGTGACACAATGTTCTGAAATTTTACATTTCAGAACATTCATCTTCACAGGGTTTGTGTGTGTGTGTGTGTGTGTGTGTGTGTGTGTGTGTGAGTGCGTGCGTGCGTGCGTGCGTGCGTGCGTGCGTGCGTGCGTGCGTGCGTGCGTGCGTGCGTGCGTGCGTGCGTGCGCATGCGTGTGTCCATACCACACACTCCATACTGTATGAATTTACAACTCACCCCTTTACTGAGGAAGTACTTGGCCACCAGGCTCCAGTCGTACATGCCCAGACAGTCTGTGAAGATGACTGCCTTCACTGGGTTGGACATCATCTCCTCTTGTGACAAGAAGTCATACTTGAACAGCTGCTTCACTCTGTGGACCACGGTCATTTAACAAAGGTCAATAATGGGCCTCATTCACATATTTTGTACTTATCAGCATTTACACACCTTTCCACGTTACGAGTCTGATTCATCAAATAATTATTGACTCAATCTAACGTCTGCTCGGAGGCAGACTTACCAAAGGACAAAAGCTTCCGTATGTCATTATAATGCATCCAAAATCAATTACAACAGTGCCAAACCTCAAATAAAATATTTATGTGCCCAACATTTGTCAACACAATAACACGTGTGTGTGTGTGTGTGTGTGTGTGTGTGTGTGTGTGTGTGTGTGTGTGTGTGTGTGTGTGTGTGTTTACCTAAGGAAGGTGAGCTCTCTCATCTTCTCCATGGGTAGATCTTCTCCAGGCTGCCGGGCGAAGATGGGATCGTTTTCCAACGTCCTGAACAACCGTTGCTGAGTGAAGACACACACACACACACATATTTTCGCAAATAGCAGATGTACAAGCTCACAGTGCGGCACAAAGTGACGTGAGCTTGTAAACCCCCCCAGAATGCTCTGCTTCTGGGGGGGTTTGTGATCTCAGATTCTGTGTCATGGTTGGGCAGATAATCTGTAGCATCACAGGAGCAGAGTCACACCATCGCCAAACCGAATGCAACAGCATTGCAATAAATGGTAAATGGTTAATCCTGAGCTGAAGTGTCTAACTGAAATCGATGAATCTGAAGTTCAACGGGTCAGAATCAGAATCCACTTTATGGTCACATCACAGGTTTACAGTTGTAAAGAAGGGGGTGACAATTTGTTTTTGTGCAAGCTCCATCGTGCGTAGGATTCAGTGGAAAAAAGGGGGGAGGGGGGGGGGCTTTTTTTTCACCCGGTGCCAATTTGCTAAGTGATCCTGGGCACTACACTCCCCCCACCAGCCTAGGGAGGCCAGGGCCGAGCTCATGCCTCCTTCAATGCATGAGAGCCAACTGACCTTCTTATCACCTGACAGGGGGGAGTTTCCCTGGTTGGACGTAGCGCGTGGAAGGAACACGTTATTCCAACCAGTTCCCTTCCCCTCCATCAGGCGCCCCGGCTGACCAGGGGGAGGCAGTATAGTGACCAGGATTACTACGTACATGTTTTTGTGTACAGGGTATTAACTACCCTAGGAGACACGGGGAGAACATGCAAACTCCACACAGAGTAGGCCCTTTCGCCAACCCCACCAAGTATAATATATGTTTTAATAACAACAATATTCACCTTAAATTCCGTGACGTCCTCTCCTTCCATCAGCATGACCATGTCCTTCCAGTTGAACGAGGCTCTCTTCCTGTACACATCCAGGGGTCCGCTGGGCAGGTCGGGGAGAACAGCGCCCCCTGTCTTCTCATCCTGCTCATACTTGTCCTCTGAGTAGCTGCTGGTGCTCATGGTGGATCCACAGTAAGGCACTTGGGTTGACTTCTGAGGGCAAGAGATGCAATACTTTTATTGTTATAACTTACACGCACACCAACCAGCTCACTGGCCTTGTGGTTAGAGTGTCCGTCTGCTTTGAGATTTGAGAGGTCGGGGTTCAAGCCCCGGAAGGGCCTTACCAAAGACTATAAAAGAAATAACTGCAGAGTGGCGACAGTCACTTTGAAAAACCAGAATGAGTGCAACTGCTAGTTGTAAAAAGGTAGCATCATTCTTCATGAATAGCCAATAATATTTAATGAAGACGGAATGCACCCGAAACCGAAAGCAAACTCCACTTGCTCAAAGTTTTCATTTACTTGCCACGGGCAGTCGTAGTCGGGGTGTAAGGCTGTCACGATTATGGCATTTCACTTGACAATTAATTGTCGCTCAAATAATTGCGATTAACAATTGAATTGTGGTTCTGTCATTGGAACATTATGAATACAAATTACATTTCTGTTTGGCTAAAACAAAAAGGTGCATACATGACAAATAACTTACATATTAATTAATAACTTCATACTTAAAGAAAAAAACATTAATATTGATATCTACAAGCTCAAAACGCGTCACGATGTGATGCGCTTTGAGCTTGTTGATGGGCTATTTCCACAATTTTTTTAAATGTTTGCAAATATATGAAAAATTTTCAACATGGAAATGATTAGGACAATTATGCGAAATAATTGATATTATCTCAAATAATTTTGATAAGACCTAATAGGCCTAGTCAGAGGTTGGATTGGAGGTATAAGTCCAGTGGGGGTGTACTTGTCTTGTACATCATGGCTGGGGGGATGCACTTGCCTCATGCTACACATTACAGGAGATAGGCCTAGATCTACAAGCTCATAGCTATGAGCTATACAAAATAGAACCAAATGGACCAGTATAGTTCATTTGTTTCCATTGTATACAGAAAGTCAGAAAGTGTCCAACTCCACTCTAAATGTCTCAATGGATGAGTATAGGGAGACCACCTCCAACCACTGCACATGGACTGTTGTAGTTATGTCGTATTAATGACAGAGATCTCTATCAATGGCAGGGAATGTGTCTATCATACAGATGTATTGGTTATACTGGTTAAAATGACTTTTGATTCATGATTGATAATTCATCAACAATAAGTTATGGATTGAGGGTTTTACTGTGTCCACCTCATGCAATATAATTCATTCAACCACAGAGATCGAAGTTCATATTTCACCCTCAAGGGAAAAAGAAAAAACATAACAGAAAGATAACAGAAACGAGCATTATGATCTATAACTAATCAACAAATGTTTTATAACAGACTACCACTGTAACCATGTTAACTGTCCTCTTAATGTAAACATTGAGTCTGACACAACATGGTTGTACGCAGTGGTGGAAACTGGAAAGTAACTAAGTACAGGTATTTTTTACTTTACAGGAGTATTTCGAATTTTCTGTACTTTTACTTCTACTCCACTACATTTCAGAACCAGATATTGTACTTTTACACTACAATTATTTGAAAATAGATATAGATTTTGATTATTGTTACAAAACATACATGATTAACCACTTCAGCCCTACATTTCGGCCATTTGAAAATAGCCAATCTGCAAGCTCACAAGTAGATCTGCTATTTTCAAATGATTTTCATACATTTTGAAAACGTGTGAAATGGGACATTCTGCATAATGAGCACTTTCACTTTTGGTACTTTAAGCACATTTTGATACACATACTTTTGTACTTTTCCTCAAGTAAATTTTGATATTGGTATTTCTGGTAGGCCTATTTCTACAATGCAGTATGGATACTTTTACTTCAGTTTTTTTTTTTTTAAATAGTACTTCTTCCACCAGTGTAAATAACTAACACTTCCCTCTGGGGTTCAGTACTTTGATCAGGTTTGGATCGATGCAGCTCGTTCTCTTTCAGAACAGCGTTTAAACGGAATCAATATAATACAGTAAACACTGTAATAATAATAACTGATAATAATTGATCATATTATAGATCAGATGTATCTCTGTCTCTCTTACCTACTGGTGTGTTGACTTTCCACCTAGATCACTGGCAGTATTGCCAGGTTGTGCAAGAGAAACAAGTAACCAGGTCTATGAAAACAAGCCCAAAAGAAGCGACTATGCTACATGAACACTTTAGACCTATGTGATAGCAGATCTACAAGCTCATATTAGATCAGATGTGTCTCTCTTACCTCCTTCTTGTGTTGACTTTTCCACCTATCACTGGCTGAGTGTTGCCATGTTCTGAGAGAGAGAGAAAAGCAACCAGGTCTATGAAAACAAGCCCAAAAGAAGACCATGAGCACTTTTAAACCTATATACCTATAACTATATTATATATGCATCGGGCTATTTGAAAATAGCAGATCTACGACGTGTTGTGAGCTTATAGATCTGCTATTTTAAAAAACTCTTGCAAAAAAATATATATTTTTGAAACATTCTAACAAGTTAACAACACAGATGATTTTCGATGAATTGAGTACAAGGACCCCAATGGGCCAATGGACACAAGTCATAGACTTTCTTGGGTTTTAAATCCTCTTAGCTGACCTTGTATTGAACTGTACTTTTTTGGAAACTGCTAATAAAGTATTCAATCAATCAAATCAATCAATCCCTTTGGCACAAAACATTTCCATGAAAATATTTGAGAACCACTGGTTTAAATAATAATTTGGAAATTTGGTAACAAGCCTAAATAAGCATCTACACTTTAGAAACAAGCCCAAAAACCGCAACCCGCAACTACCAATATATACAAGCAACTTAAAAGAAAAAGAAGCCCAAGTCGCTTATAATAAGCCGATATGGCAACACTGATGGAGTTATGCGATCACTGGGTGCGTCAACACAGGGTAGGTTTCAGTACCAGAAATGGATTGATTGGACTATCAAAATAAAAGCATTAGAATTTAGCAAAAAGGAAATATGACCTAGTGGTGGAAGAAGTACTCAGATTGTTTTGCCTAATAAAAAAAATAGCAATACCTTAATATACAAAATACTCTAATAGTATTAGGGCAAAAATGTACCATTGGCATCAAAATATACTTAGTACCAAAGTTAAACTACCGGTACTCAAAGTAACTACTAGTGACTAAAGCCGTCAAATAATTGTAGTGGAGTAAAAAGTACAATATTTGCTTCTGAGATGTACTGCAGAGTAGAAGAACTATAAAGTATTGAAATATGGAAATACTCAAGTAAAGTCAAAGTACCTAAAAAAGTACAGTACTTGAGTAATTTTTTTCCACCACTGTCTACTACTACTACTCAGTCAGAGTGAATCCATACCCTTTAAATATAATAGGCTATATGCGCCTCTTCTTACTTCCTTCACAGGTGTGTTACCAATCTGTTCCATTCTGGTCAGGGTGCTTTACGTACCTTACGGGTCCATTTGGTTCCATTTGTACACTCTCAGAGTTATGGGGGTCCTTGAAAATAAGACAACCACTATGCCACACTAATGGAACAGAGCCTTAATTAGTAACATTGGTAACACCTGTGAAGGAAGTAAGGAAGGGGCCCAATTCATTCCCAATATGGCTGCTGTGCATAGAGCCTATTGCACGATTTAATGTGTAGTATGTAGGTTTAATATAAATTTAAAATCTATACAATTGTAGTTCTGCCAGCTTCAGAATGTACTTAGTAGCCCATGTTGGCCACACGAGGGCGCCCTGTCCTCTCCAACATGGACCTTTCTATCTGTAAAATCATCACTGCACTCTGACTAAAAGCCAACTGTGGCCTT
Source organism: Gymnoscopelus microlampas (assembly GCF_963454915.1). Taxonomy (NCBI): domain Eukaryota; kingdom Metazoa; phylum Chordata; class Actinopteri; order Myctophiformes; family Myctophidae; genus Gymnoscopelus; species Gymnoscopelus microlampas. The sequence goes on along the minus strand of NC_139956.1, from coordinate 34,730,624 downwards.
ATCTTTTTTTTGCAGAAGCTCTTGCATAACTGTAGCCTGACATTTTTGACAATGTCTCCCTAGGTAGAAAAAGTAAATAGCTGACATGGGCTAAGTTGTGGAGCTACACTTGTAAGATGCAGAATACAAAATGTTGTCTTGCAAAACATATCATTCAAAAAAATATTTTTTGCACTCTCAAATTGCTCACTTTATGGTGGAAAGAAAATATGATGATGATTATTAAAATTGCCTATAGCAGGGGTCTTCGACGTTTTCAGGCCAAGGACCCCCTAGCTGAGAGATAGATGAACCAGGGAGGGACCCCCTCTATATTGTATAAAATTGTGTTTCAGATAAACTTTTGCTGCTCTTTTTTCCCTCTACGCCTATAACTCTTTGCCAAAAATAGCCGATCTACAAGCTCGCAAGGCGTTGTGAGCTTGTAGATCGGCTATTTTTGGCTAAAGCTCTCCCCAGAAAAGGGATGCTAGGGTTAATGTGGTTAATGAAATTAAAGTGGTTAATGAAAAAAAATAATCATATCACACAAAGATTTGGTGGACCCCCTGTAGTAGGCCTAACTCTGAGGACCCCCTAGGGGTCCCGGACCCCCTGTTGAAGACCCCTGGCCTAGAGGATGGGTGGGTGGATTGACCGACAGTGGACGGTGGATGTCACAAACGTAGCATGGATGGACTTGCGAGGCGCACCGTTGCTCCGATCCACACCAAACCTGGCACAAACGCTGTTCAAGGGTTTGCAATGAGAATGGTCACACCAGGGGCCACGTTTGCCCCCCAGGGCCTTCACGGTGACCCTAGGGGGCCACAGGTGCACCGTTGCTCCAATCCGCACAAAACTTGGCACAAACACTGTTCAGGGGTCTACCATGAGAACAGTCACACCCAAAAAAAACTAAATAGCCTCTATTCACAGCAGCCATAGTATGAAGACATTCACAGGTGTTACCAATGAAATTTGCCAATGATACTAATGAAGGCTCTGTTCCATTTAGTGTAGCACAGTGGTTTCCACGACCCCATAACTCTGAGAGTGTACAAATGGAACCAAATCCATTTGGTGCATAGAGCCTATTGCACAAATATGGGGCACTACAGCATTATTAAAGCAGTGTTTAACACTACAAATGACCATAACTCTGTGACCATTGCTATGATCAGTGCAATATACTACATTTTCAGGCTGCACAGCAGCCTGAAAATCGAGTTATTTATAATTGCGTTACTGTACTGAATACAGATGTTGTAACGATTTGAACTGCCTATGAAATCTATGGGGGGAAAAAATAGTGTATACAATATATAATCGGGGTCCCTGCTATCTCTCTCTCAGCCATGGGGTCCTTGGCCTGAAAACGTTGAAGACCCCTGCTCTAGTATAAATAAAACTACGGCTCTTACTCTGAAGTACAACTGTAGTTTCCAATCGGGTCTGACTTGACGCTACTGTGCTGTTATAAAAAAAAACGTCTGATGAGGTGGGTCGCGTAAACATGACGCAGTCACCGAGCGACGGACTTGTTGTGGTCAGAGCGTAAAACAAGGGGAAAAAAGAAAAAACGTAGCAACGATCCTGGCGGCGCAGAGCAGCCCCTCCTCTCTCTCTCTCTCTTATCAAATTATTACCCCCAAAAACCCTTCTGAAATTAAATATACCCCACACGACTTGTTGGATAAGATGATTATTAGTCAACTTAATTAATTTGTAATATTATTATCGTCACTCTGAAACCGGAAGAGACCGGAAAAAGATAAAAGAGGGAGAGAGAGAGATAAAAGAGAGAGAGAGCGAGAGCAGCGTTGCCATGCCTTGTGAGAGAAATAAGCAACTGGTCCATGAAAATAAGCCCAAAAGAAGCGGCCACATGAGCACTTTGAACTTACCCAATGCATAGGCTAATTCAAAAAAGGCCGATCTACAAGCTCACAACGTCAGCTTACAGAACTGCTTTTTTTCCCCAACAACTCTTGCAAAAAAAAGTTTTTTTATATATATTTTTAAACAACAAAAAGAAATGCTCCCTCTGGCACAATATACTGTAGGTTTTACATTTTCGTGAAAATATTTGAGAACCACTGGTTAGAAAATTGGAAACAAGCCCAAGCAACTACACTTTAGAAACAAGCCCAAATAAGCAACTACACTTTAGAAACAAGCCCAAATAAGCAACTACACTTTAGAAACAAGCCCAAATAAGCAACTACACTTTAGAAACAAGCCCAAATAAGCAACTACACTTTAGAAACAAGCCCAAATAAGCAACTACACTTCAGAAACAAGCCCAAATAAGAAACTACACTTTAGAAACAAGCCCAAATAAGAAACTACACTTTAGAAACAAGGCCAAATAAGCAACTACATTTTAGAAACAAGCCCAAATAAACAACTACACTTTAGAAACAAGACCAAAAAAACTGCAACGACCAATATTTACAAGCAACTTGACAGAAAAACAAGGCCAGAGTCGCTTATAATAAGCAGACATGGCAACGCTAGAGAGAGAGAGATAGAGCGAGAGAGAAAGAGGTTACACCTGACTCTCCATTCAATGAGGAGCGGTTAGCATTAGCACCGTTAGCATCCAACAACAACAATAAATTAGTCCTATACAACCGCCTTTTCTCGCTGCTTTGGCCTTTATTGGACACGACATTCGTCCAAAACTGCAGGTTAACGGTGAGTTTAAGCGCGTTGTTGTGCTTTGTCGTCCTGCGTTAGCCCGTTGTTAGTTAGCCTCCAGTTTAAGCTAGTTAGCCTAAAAACTAGCTTAACGACTGGGGGGGCTAACAGTACGAGCTAGCCACGTTAAGCACTGCTATCCATCTAATTTGTGGCGTGGAATTGTATCCATAAATGCGTTAATTGTTGACCTGTGTTTTTTTTCCTACGCGTAGATGACGCATTAACACACATTATGTGCACGTTAAATACATTTTGAGGGGAGGGGGGCTTTAGCTTTAGCCTCTCTCAGGAGAGGAAGGAGGCACCATCTGCATCATTCCTCTCATCATCTCCATCATGGATGGACTTAGGTTGAGAGGGGGGGGCGATCAATACATCGATCATACATTAATGAAGCAGAGCTCCATGCATCAATTGAGCTCAGTTTGGGTGTATTCGTTGCAGATTCCTCCCTAATCTTTTAGTTCCTGGAATTCTCTGCAAAAGACCCAGTAAATACACTATAAGCCTCCTATCTACCTACCTAGGTAGCTAGCATGATGCTAGCTAAAGCAAAAAAAGATCATTAATTGATCTGAGTTGGGTGTATTTTGCAGAATCCTCCCTCCAAATCTAAGTTCCTAGAATTCTCTGCAAGATGATGTACTCCCTCCCCACCAAATACATTAAACCTCCTAAAGCTAGCTAGCATGATGCTAAAGCAAAAACAAATTCTAACGTTAAGACAGTGCAGCTGCATTCATTGAGTTCAGTTTAGGTGTATTTGCAGAATCCTCCTAATCCTTGTTCCTGGGATTTCTCTGCAAGATGATCTGATCCATCCCAGTAAATACACCAAACCTCCTAAAGCTAGCTAGCATGATGCTAAAGCAAAAATGAACAGAGACAGTGCAGCTGCATTGTTTGAGTTCAGTTTAGGTGTATTTGTAAGAGAATCCTCCCGAATCATAGTAACTGGAATTCTCTGCAAGACCCAGTAAATACACCAAGCCTCCTACCTTGCTAGCTAGCATGATGCTAAAGCAAAAGATAACAGTCAGACAGTGGTGTGCAGCTTGCACATGGCAACAGGAAGGAATATCACGGCAATCGTTTTTGGAAGATTTTGGTAGTTGCTATTTGGTGCATCAGGCCAGGTAGCATTGCTTTTGCCGTGCACTGGCTTTCTATACAATGGCACTGTGATGGAAGAAGTACTCGCATATTATACTAACAGTATCATTACCCTATTGTATAAAGTTCTGTATTAAACATGTATTTGAGTAAGAGTACAAAAGAATTGTCATCAAAATGTACTTAAGTATCTAAAGTAGAAGTAACTCATCATGCAGAAGGTCCCATTTCACAAGTTTTAAAATGTCTAAAAATCCTTATAATCTAAATAGGCTAGCAGATCTATAAGCTCACAATGCATCGACGCGTTGTGAGCTTGTAGATTGGCTTTTTTCAAATTGCCTGTGTGTGTATGTATACATATATGTATGTATGTATGTATGTGTCCTGAAGTGTGTGTATGTATACATATATGTATGTATGTATGTGTCCTGAAGTGGTTTTGTAATCAAAATTGTACTTAAGTACAGTACTTTAGTACATGTACTTACTTTAAATCACTGTTTAAAGGCTATCGTGTGCATTATTATGCAGTAACCACAGTTATTTTATTATTGCTATTAAACAATTAGTTTGATACATTTTCTGTCTGTCAATTATTTGATTTAACAGTTTCACCCCTAGTTGACACACAGTGTCAAAGTCAGTTGATGACCTGTCATGTTTAACTACAGTGTTTGGTTGTTATGACACTGGCTGTGCTGTGTCTAATGAGCCTCACGCCTCGGGTAATACAAGTCTAGCTCTGGAGTCTTTCACTGTTTTCAGCTATTATATTAACAATGCTGCTGACGTGGAAAGACAAACAGCTTCTGGTTTTGCCCTGACTCCATGCCCCAGGGCAGGGATCACTGTCTCTATATATTATGTAGATTCACACACAATGCTGCGGTTCATGCTATTTACTTACTGTAACCTCGCACTCTGGGTAAGAGAGTCTGCTAAAAGACCAAATTGTAATGTAGGTGCAACTGTGTCAATTTAACTAATCGAATTAACCGATTTATAATTTCCTTTTGGCAATTTCATCAAATAAAATCTTAATCGTCCCTATTTTGGGCATGTCAATATAAGCGAAAAGCTAAAAAAATAAAAAATGTCACATAGTTCTATCAATCATAAGATCTAAACTTGTAGATGTGCTATTTGAACTACTACAACACCATTGTCCAACAAAGCATAAAGTAATGCTTAAGTGGTTAATCAATTCTTTTTATACATAAATAAATAAAGAAGACAAAATATTAAAAAATTGCTCCATTATTTGATGAATCAAAAAAGGATAGAATAATTGCCAAGAAAACAATCCATAGCTGCTGCCCTAAATTGTATTGATACCCATTACATTACAATGTCAGTTAGAAGCAGAATAAAAACATTTTTAGATATGTATTTGGCCGCAGACCCCTATCTCACGCAAGATCCCACGCTATGAGCTTGTATATCTGCTATTTTTTTAATAGCCAAAGAAATCTAAAAAATGACACAGATGCGTTCCCGGATTTAATTTGTTTGTTTGTTTGGCAGGCGACGAGCTGGCGCAGGTTGTGGGGTGCCCGTGGACCATGAGAGACAGCGGTGGCAGCCTGGCCCAGACCCGCTGGCAGGGGGACCTGGGCCTCACCGCCGTGGGCCAGGAGGACACCGGAGGAGGTGGGCCACCCCTCTCTGAGCACTCATCCAGTGGTTCTCACCCCCCCCCCCCCTCAGAATAATCATTTGAATTGGGGAATGATTATTGAATTGGGGACCGCCCCACCACCCTGACAAGCAATTGTTGCGATTGAGGCATAAAATTTAGTTTGACTCAGTTCCACAAAATCGTCTATTTTCACAATGTTTGCCTCTTTCTTAGGCAATATTTGACAATTTGGCCAATGTTTATCCATTTTATTATAGTATAGTTTGTTGATTACTTTTGATGCAGTAATGGTCGTATTAATCTTTTCATTTTAGAGGTATTAAAAAGGTCTTAAAAGTCCGTAAATTGTCACTTCAGAAATGTGCAGATGCCCTGTATACACTTACTGTATGTTGGTTTGTTAACTGTTGAGTGAGAAAAACATTTTGCACATTAAGTTAATCTGGGGACCCCCCGACAATTCATCTGGGGGTCCCGACCCACAGTTTGAGAACCACTGCACTAATCCATGACACACAATAAAAATCAGACTGTTAATGTAACTCGTGAAGGTGTAAAAAAAAAAAAGCTTGATTTTACTTTGCAGATATTAACTTGGTGAAATCCTCAGAGTTCATTTCGTTTTTAATTTTGTATACTGTCAGTGTTAACTTAAAGGAACACTGACAGTATACCAAATGAATTATATAACTATTTTCACTATTGTCTTTTAATTGGTCCTCACTAATGCTCATTATAAAGATGGCACCATTTCTGTCTACTTTCTTAAAGGTAGGGTAAGTGATTTGCATTGGTTGAAATAATTGTTAAATAGCTCTATATTCTGATAGTACTCATTGCTATAGAGTGTTTGTTCAGTATTAGGAGTCTCCTTGTCTCTCCACGTCTTTATTAAACAGAAAATGCATTTTCGTTTCAGTTTCATTTCCAATTTTATCCAACCAGGACAGAGAACTCAATCAGGATACAGATTAAACAAGTGAAATTGGAAGTGATGACACTAAGAAATGAGCAGGCAAAATTGGAACTGGAACACTATACAAATTAAGCTTAAAAATTGGTACTTTCTCCTGATTGGCTGAGATTTTGACACCTACTGAAAAATTTATTTTCTGTGTATTAAAGAGCTGGAGAGACAGGGAGATATCTGTTACTGAAAAAACAATATATAGCAATGATTACTATCAGAATATAGTATTCTAACCTTTTAACAAAATACTTTTTGTTTTAACCAAAAAATATCACTTACCCTACCTTTAAGGCCAGTCCACACCAATGCAACTCCTTGAAACATGCAACTATTTGCAACTACTTGCAACCATTATCCCCAATGGCAGTTGCATTTGTGTGGACTGGCCAAGAGGTAGGATGTGGACAGTTAACCCATTCAATCCGGGAACGTATCTGTGTCATTTTAAGATTTCTTTGGCTATAAAAGAATAGCAGATCTACAAGTTCATAGTGCGCGCTATGAGCTTGTAGGTCTGCTGTTTTTGAAAAATCTTGAAAAGATCTACAAGCAGATCTACAAGCTCATAGCACGGCACTCGGTGCTGGGCTGTGAACTTGTATATCTGCTATTTTTGAATGGCCAAAGAAATCTTAAAATGACACAGATGCGTTCCCGATCTTAATGGATTAAGAAACCGGCCTACCAGTGACATCATTGGTGGGGAATGGGATTCCAAGCTAATAGAAACCACAATCTTTTCTCTTCCTGGAAAGTTTCACGCTGAAATAGAAGCCACTGTTGTTGCATCAATAAAAAAGCATTGTAAAAAAAAAAAAAACATTTTTGAGCTCACCGGAGACATAGTAAAAAAAAAAGTTCAAATAGTGCTTCTGGATCATATTTATTTACACCTCTGAGGCACAGAGCGTGTAGACACAGAAATTATATTCATTGTGAAGACACATATTACAGTATGGAGATTCTTGACAAGAAGTTAAATATTCCTTTAATCAGGATTTTACTCTGTATTAACATGACATATCTGTCAGGCCATACCTTGTGTCATGTCTAGAATGGTGTCTGCAAAACACTAGAAGTCCTGTACCACACGGTCTCTGTTATGTACATGAGGAAATGCTTGATGCAATCAAATTGTTGTGAGTTTTGGTCAAATGTTGCCATTGCTTGTATGGTACAATGTTGCGTTTTTTTGCTGATTGCATGTTCTGCTATGCAGCTGCTGTTACCGACTAACACTCATCTGACCCAGTAGAACCCAACAGTTTACAGTATAGAGGGCTTCAAAGGTCTTACACTCTTGAGTAAAAATCTTTGTGGCAGACAGGTGTGTGTTGGTGGAGTAGACGCATATAATTTACCCACTTAAACCCTATTTAGTTGACCAGAGCCCCCCAGGGGCCTATACTAACTAGGCCTCCTCCTTTATTTTCTCTCTACTAACTACACCAGATCTCTTCTCGGAAAACTGCCAAGTTACAATCAGTCGTAGATCGGCTATTTCTGAATAAGGACTCTAGGGTTCATGTGGTTAATCCAGGACACACACACACACACTGTCTGATGGCCTGGCTGGATAAAGATACAATTTACTAGGCAATGTTTTGGTCAAGGACCTTCTTCTCTTCAGGCAGTAGAGGACTTAATACACATGCCAAGATAAAAATAGCTGCATGTGTATTCTTTAGAAACAAAAAGACAACCGATTGGACAGTCCTCCTCGCTTGCAAAAAGTGAAACTTGTATGTGTGGTTTAAAATAAAAACAAAAGCACATAATTCAATATCAGTGCATACAGAAGACTACATATTATAACACGCTGGTACAAAATGCATTTGGAGCTCAGTGAACTTCCTCAGGCGACATATGAGGTCTCCACTCGATGGAGGCGATATGCTTTTAATACTTGTTATCCTTTTAATTTGATAATCTTAGTCAACGGGGCTGTGATCAGGCTGAAACCATGCCCACATTTGGAGTCATACATAGGTATGTCATAGACGACTGATGGAACAGGCTGGTCACCTGAAATGTCTGAAATCCACATTGGAGCCACGCTGTTCCTATGTGTGGATCCACATGATTCAATTATTTTGGGGGGCATTTAAACCGCTTTTTCCTACAGTGCTCATGTCAGCTTTGAACCAGGGTCAGCTCAGCTGAGGGAAATTTTGTAGCCTAATTTATGTGTTATGCAGCATGCGCTCTTTACTCAGTGATCCACCGGGGTAGATGGCTCTGTCCCCTCTCCTCCTGCAAGGGGATGCTGTTCATGATGGCGTGTGACTATGTCCTCCTGTGGGAGGACATGTCCTCAATGTCCTGTGAGATTCGCTGTTCTGTTTTGAAGGTCTGCGTGTTCTTCTCGTCTGAAGCGCTGAGTGTAAGCCATTGGTTTTCAAAGTGGGGTCCGGGGACCCCCAGGGGTCCTTTGGAGGGGTTCCAGGGGGTCCCCAGCAAAAGGTCTTACCGTGACCATTTAAAAATAGCAGATGTACAAGCTCGCAGCGCGTCACAAAGTGACGCGTTCCGAGCTTGTACATCTGCTATTTTTTAACATTTTGGGGAAATATTGAAAATGCATTTTTAATCATTTTGAATTTCTTTCTTAACACAAAAAAATAAGCTCACCATCTTCATCACAAGAGGCCTTCACTTTAGGTCAGTACAGTGGTTCCCAGACCACTGCTAGTTTTATTCCAGTTGTTTCATCTGGGTCTAATGTTGACCCGAACAAGTGGTGGTTACTACGGGTCAGAATACAGAACCCCCCCGGGGATGAGACTTGGTGGATCACTACTACTATTGCTTTATATGGTGCTAGAGTGGTTTGTCTTGGAACGGAAGGTTCCCAGTTCGATCCCCAGCTCCTCCTCCTCCTGGCTGCGTGTTGTGGTGATGTCCTTGAGCAAGGCACTAAACCCCTAACTGCTGCAGATGACCTGGTGCATGGCTTGTTTCAAGTGCTGAAAAGGTATTTACAGTCTGTGGAAACCAGCACACAATAAAGTATAAAACAATTCTTACTTGGTCATCTCCTCCAGGACGGGGTGAAGTGACGTGGTCAGGGACACATCTAGACACATAGACCGTGCGCGAACCGTGGACCTTCTGTTTTCCACACGGTCGCATGTAGTGTAAATTCCTGGAGTATAGCATGTTTGTGCTACGTGACAGGGCTCAAACTCGCAACCTTGGACAGCAAGGTCGAGTCATGAACTCAAACAGCTCAACTTGACCTACTTGCCAAGTGAAATGAAATAAAAGGTCAACATGTAATTATAAATAGGCTGACAAATTAATAAACAAAGTGGAGAAAAGTTGTTTTAATTGGGACTGGGAGGCAGCTCCTGCACAACTACTTTATGTGTGCCATAATAAAAGATTCTCTAGAGAGGTTTGTTGCAACTACATTATTCTGCCTCGCCATGTTTTGTTCTTCTAACTCTGGGAAAAGCTAGCAGAGCGGTCCCAGATGACCTGAGATGTCTGGAGGGGTCATGGAAGCAAGTCGGTTGTATTTTGGCTCTGAATGTTGGCTCTAAATCATTGAGTGACTCAAGATAAGCGGCGATCATTAGATGACTCAGTGCAGAGACCTGAGAATGAGTGTAATGTGTTGCTCAGCTTTGTTGGTGGTTGTTAGAACTGTCAGATGTCTTTTGAGTGAGATCTGAGAGTCTAACATGCATATGAAAACACATGTTTTTCCACGTCTATGAATCGTGTAATTCTTGCTCTATTTCTAAGATGATGATAATAAGCTTGATGTTTTGTTATTTCCTTGATGTGGCTATTAAAGGTTAAATCTGAATCCATAATTACACAAAGATGTTTGTTTGGCTCAACTAAGGGACAATCCTTAACCACCAAAGACAATTATCTAGGTTTTGTCTTTGTTGAGCTGAAGGAAATCTTGGCACATGCATTGTTCAGTGAATGCACGGACACGGCAATTCTATGAGACCACAGCATTGAGACCATAGTCACTCAGCGAAAGGGATACACAATACTCATCACCTTGTTTTATTTCTAATTCTTAACCCTCGTCAATGTCTTGCGGAAATACCCCTTGCCATTCATATTAGTTGAGCTAATGCCGGAGTTGGGTGCGCGCCCGTGTCAAGCACCAAAATTAGCCGATCTAGGAGTTGGGTGCGCGCCCGTGTCGAGCACTGAAATTTGCCGAACTACAAGCTCACAACGTCTCATGCTGTCTCTCTCGTGAGCTTGTCTTTCGGCTATTTTCGTGGTGTGTACCACCCGCGCACAACTCTGTTTAAATAGGTTTAAATCTGAAGTTCCATTATCGCCTAACTAAGCAGGCATGTTGTTTCTATCCAGATGCATAGCACGGATGCAAATGTTACACACATCTGGCGTATGGTGAGGCTGTTCTAATCAAATAATTATCAACAGCTGGTTCTGTATCCTCCAAAGCTGAAGGAACACACAAGAAGACGTGTACTGTACAGTAACCAGACACTTAAACAACTGGATGATTTAGAAATGATAATTGCTGCAGAATGATGGTTACTTACTGTAGAACCAGGAGTTCAGTCAAGGTCGACATAAAACAAAATAGTGGTTTGTGGTTAAAAGCAGTTGAGAGATAAATGTCGTTTTTGGGTTCCTGGTATTTTCGGCGCGCAAACACCGTCGTGCGACGGAGCATTAATTAAGACTATGGGATCTCTATAAGGGGATGAAAGTGTTGAAACCTCTACAGTATACTATATATATTTTGGTTTAGGATCTAGCTTTGTTTAACCACTTTGAACCTGGCAAACCTAGTTTGGGCAAGTCATTACATAGGCGAGCATTATACTTTGTTCCACTTTTTTTTTTAATGGCGCAAATAGCAGATTGCTATTTGTTGTGCAACAAATTATACAGGGTTTAAAGCTGCAATCTTTTTCTTTTTTTTTTGTGAATAAAATGTTGGTGAATGTATACTCCCTACTTAAGATCCTGTGGTCGGGTAGGACACCTGCTGGTTGACGAGAGGTATTGCAAGAAGCTCAAAGCATAACATCCCCCTTGCCTAAACAGGCGTGAGACGCGGGTTCCACTCGTGGACATATATTTGACTGACTGCAGCTTTAAGCTTAATCTTTAGGATGTCCAGAAGGGAGTTAAAAGGGTTCGACCTCTACAGTAGATACATATATTTTGTGATCATATCCGACCTGTATACAAAGAAGGATTTGGACAACTGTGTTCTAATGTAATCCTGTGTGTGTGTGTGTGTGTGTGTGTGTGTGTGTGCAGGAGGGCTGCCCGGGGACCACCTCATAGACCCCGCGTCGGGCCACAGCGTGCCCAGCCCCATGCACATCAAGCTGGGCCAGAAGGACAAGGTATGGATGGGCGAGTACATCGAGGAGGAAGAGGAGGAGGAGGAGGAGGAGGGCGGCATCGGCGGGATGGAGGAGATCGCGGACGAGGAGGGGGAGGCCATGATGAACGACATGGAGGCAGAGGATGAGGAAGAGGAGGAGGAGGAGGAGGAAGAGGGCGAGTTTGGCTGCTGGGTGGAGGGGGAGGAGGAAGCGGAGGAAGGCGAGGAAGAGGACGTGGAGCTGGAGTGGGAGGTTCCCGAGTTCCCCGCGGCGCCGCAGTCCAGCCAGCCCGCCCTCCCCCAGCCTCATCATGGTCAGCCTCACCATCACCATCACCACCACGCCAGCGTCCAGCAGAACCAGAGCGTCGGTAGGCAATTATTTGAGATAATAACATTTTTTTTTGCATAATTGTCAAAATCGTTTCCATGTTGAAAAATGTTATTTTGTATATCGTTGCTGTCCAGCAGAAACCAGTTAACTCCATTTTGACGCTTTTGCATTTTTTTCCATAAATCAGGGCCATTAAACACCCTTTATGTATGTGTGTTGGTAAAAAAAATATTGAACCAATGAAAAGCATTAAAAAGCAGTTCTGACAAACCAGCTAACTCCATTGGATCCTCAAACTTTCTGCTAAACCAGCTAACTCCACTAAAGGGAGGTGGAGTTAGCTAGTTTTGCTGACTCCAGGCTCCACCCCCTTTTGACCTCCAACCTCATTGTGAGCTTAGGAGGTTCTGTTAATCATTGATAAGAGCAGCTGAATGGACCTCTAATTCTACTTTTTTTTTAATTTCCTGAAAAAGTGAACATTTTGGAGTTAGCTGGTTTCTGCCGGACAGCAGAGATATTTAGGTTCTGACCATGTGCAACTTCAAAGTCTAAAAGCCAAACAGAAATGTAATTTTTAGTCATAACGACAATTAAATAGTTAATCGCAAATTATTTGTGACAATTAATCGTCACGTAAAATGTCATAATCGTTGACACAGCCCAAAGCGACGGCCACATCAACATCGACGAGGAGGAAGACTACTGCGACCCACGCGCCGAGGCGGTGGCGGCGCTGTCGTCATCGTCGCTGTCCCGGCCCTTCAGCGCCTCCAGGCCGAGGCGGTTCAACGGGTTCCGGATCCTGCGCCAGCGGCGGTTCCAGACGCAGTGGCGCCTGCGCTACCGGCTGTCACAGAACTGGAAGAGCTGGCGTCAGCGCGCCCAGTGGGCGGGGACTCGAGGCCACCGGAGGAGGGCGGCGTCCACCACCAGGAAGGACTCCCCCTGGACCCCCGTCTGGGTCAAGCAGAAGAGGGGCAAGCAACGGTACCGGCTGTCGCCGGTGGACGACGACGACGACAGTCTCAGCGGCTCCGAGAGAGGTAGGAGACGATGACGCTACACTCAACAAGTTAACCCGATAAGACCCGGGAACGCATCCGTGTCATTTTAAGATTTCTTTGGCTATTTAAAAATAGTAGATATGCAAACTCATAGCGCGGCACCGAGTGCCGCACTATGAGCTTGTAGATCTGCTATTTTGTTTTTTAAATTGTGAAAATTTGGGCAAATCTTTATTTTGAATATGTTTTTAAAGCATTTGTAACTCAAGTCTTTGCTTCTGGGGGATTCTACAAATGTCTTCTAAATCCTAACAGTTCTCAAACTTTTGTCAAGGACGCCCAAAATTATGTATTTGTCTGCCGACCCCCCCATCTCAAAATATGTTGTTCCAGGGATCCCCCAGAAGCAAAGTGTTCGTTTTAAAAATAAATCTCTATATGTTGTTTTTTAAATAGCAGATCTACAAGCTCATAGTGCAGCACTCGGTGCCGCGCTATGAGCTTGTATATCTGCTATTTTTCAATAGCCAAAGAAATCGAAAAATGACAGAGATGCTTTCCTAGTCTTAATGGGTTGTTAAGGGATGTCCATACCAAGGTGAAAGATAACTCATTTATAAAGGGGACTGTAACGAGCCTCCAGTCCACACTGATGAACGATAACGTTCCGTAAACCTCATCTCCATAATCTCACTTTTTGTCTTTTTGTAAATTAGCGCCCTGCTTCATCATACTACAGCATCTCACAAAAGTATCAAAAATAGCAGATCTTCCAGCTTGAAACGCGGCATGTTGTGAGCTTGTAATCTGCTATTTTTTGCTATTTTTTTATTAGAATCCTGAAAAGCAACAGTTTTGGGCCACACAATGGAGACGATATGCTATTTTCCCTGTTTTTGAAAATCCAATTATTTTATCGATCATAGATAATCTTTTGTAATCGATTTAAAATCGTTTAGTTCAATTAACTGTTGCGCTCCTACACACATGTTCCATTTGTGTACTCTTGAGAGTTGAATTAACACTGAGTGTCTACGTGTCACCTCCTTGCAGATGAGCTGCTGAACGGTTGTCAGGAGGAGAGCCGGGGACAGAGAGGAGGACGCAGGGAGGTGGAGAGCTCCTCCTCCTACCCCGCCGTCAGGGAGAAGCCCGCCGAGATCGCCCTCACCGAGGAACACATGAGCTGTGTGACCGGTGTGTAGACACACACACACACGCACAGGCTCTCTCTCTCTGATGTGAATGTGTGACACACAATTCTTCTCGCGTAATGACTCGTAAAAGTCTTCACCTGCATGGATTTCACCGAACTGTGTGCTTCTGTTCTTTGCCAATGTGTGGATTATCCAGTGTAATATTATAGATTTCATTTTAAACATTACATTATTGTACAACTTCAAGGTGTTATTTGTCCTACATTGAGATTAGTTGTAACAATGAGTGAAATGCACACGGTAAAACTACAATCCACCTCCAAGGGTTAGGGTTTCAATACATTTATTTGAAGCAGATTGCACACCGGTTTGGCCACTAGAGTAATTCGGACATCATTGCAATTACCTCTCTCCATTGAGAGAATATATATAGCATATATAGCTCTTAAGACATCACAAAGGCAACGCAAAGTGCATGAACACTAAACGCAGTCATTGACAATCAGTGTGTGGCTGTTCGTTCTGTCTATTCATTCTGTGTTCACTGTCCTGGTGTGTGCAGGTATTCTGTCTGTTAATTCCTCTTCACTGTCCTGGTGTGTGCAGGTATTCTGGAGGAGTCCTTACAGCAGTACGGCAGTCTGATCCCCATCCACGTCGACGACGTAGTGGTGAAACTGCAAGACATTTTCAACGAGAACTTCTCACAGCCACACAGGTTAGTGTGTGTCTGTGTGTGTGTGTGTGTGTGTGTGTCACACAGTTTTACAAGTACACCGTCCTCACTCTGAAGGTGACCATGCACTGTGATGTGATGTCAACTATCTTAACCGCTATTTTTGAAGATGCCAAGTTGAAAGTGGTTACGGCCGTAGTATACTCGGTAAGATGCCAAACTTTTGGAGCACCGTGGAGCAAAAAGGATGCAGTGTGGTCCACTGGTGTGGTGTAAATCGCTCTGGTATAAGTCGCTTTGGTGTCTTACTAAATGCCTAAATTGGGAATTGTGTGCGAAGGCCTCCAGGTAGAACTTTTGTAGTCTTTCCTGTTCTCTAATCACCCCCCCCCCCCCTCTTCCAGAAGTTGGCCCAAAACATACGTTTGGTTATGTCACGATTGCGGCCACGGTTTCTGCTTTTCTTTATGAACTGTGAAACTTCTTCTTACACCTCAGGGCATGTTCACACTTTTCACTTCTCGCCTGTGGTTTCATGTGCTAGCCACATTTAGACCTGGCTTCGCTATTTTGGGCGTGTCATTATAGGCAAAAATAAAATAACATTTCACAACGTGTCGTCGTAAGCATGTAGATACTAGACAGGTTATGTTCACCGCGTGACACAATCATACAACAAATTATTTAAAAAAGAATATATACATTACATGTTGGGCTATTAGAGATGAGGTATTCTTCTGTGCAAAAGTGGATTTCATTTGGACCCAGCACCAAGAACAATGTTGACAACAGTAGCAAGTTATTTGAATGTATTGTCTACTTAATATAAATAAATGCGGTCATTCCATTTGAGCATTGCTTGATTGCGCTTTGCTCCATGTTTTGCCACACAAACAGTACTACTAAAGGTGATTATGACAAAGTGTTTGCGTATCAATAGCACCTGTATTCCTTAAACCGTCTGGACACGACTGACTTGAAGCCAGTGGGCATGGGGTCATATCTCCATGTAGGGCTGTCTTTCAATGAGCATAAGTGCTCCGGCGTTTATGCTCTGTGGAATGTAAACTCTTCCATTCTTCATTGGAAGACTTTATACACATTCCTCCTTATGAGGTGGTGCTTCTAATTTTAGACCAGCAGGATCTTTATGGCAGAATCTCAACACTTTGCTCGCCTTATAATATAGTTGGGTTTAATAGCAATCTGCAAGCTTACAACGTGTAACGCATTGTGTGCTTAGATAGGCTATTTTTGGTGCGCAACACTAGCAGCATATGACCTGTATGAAATAAGCATATAGGCCTAGGCTATGTTGAATAATTTTTACCATAACAATCTGCCCAAAATGGAGATGCCAGGGAATGTGGTTAAGAAGGCTATCCTCCTGGATTAGAATGGGACTATTCAAAAATACAGTAAACTGTAAAATACATTTTATTTCATTTAATTTGCAGTTAATTTGATTTGATTTTGGTAAAAGATATACAAGTAAAATAACAATATAACTTAAACCCACGATAACGCATTCAAGCGTAATGAAACACTAGTTACCAATATGGTCCTGCAAAAATGAAATGTAACATTTCACACTCTCTCTTCTCCCCAGGAAAGCGGTGGTGCAACATCTAATCCAGTCCTTTCAGCGTTCGTCGGGCACGGCGCTCGTGCGGACGTTCCGCGTCAACTACAAACGCCACGTCCTGACCATGGACGACCTGAGCACGCTCTACGGACAGAACTGGCTCAACGACCAGGTACAACCAGACATGATGACGCTCACTTTGCTGTGTCTGTAACTGTGCAGCGAAAAGGGAACACATTAACAGATTTCACACAAAATGTCCCATCTGATTCCTAGCCCATGTGCATTGTTAGAAACATTGTATTTGTTTTGAGACCATTCATTCATTTATCACTACATTGTTAGAAACATGACTGTTTGTATTTATTTTGAGGCCATTCCTTTGTGCCACATTTGCTGACAGTCTGCTTGTGTCGTTCAAGGTCATGAACATGTACGGAGACCTGGTTATGGACTCTGTTCCAGAGAAGGTACGTGAATGAGAGAAACGTATTTACTTAAAAAGTGGACCAGTTGAAGCTCATGCCGCTACGTGCATGATGTCACAATACAGATGCACATTAGGACAACGAAATGCCTGGTGGATTCAAAGTGAATCTTAAGGAGAGCCTGAAAGTTGGGTTGTAGTTGAAAATCTTATCTAAGAACCATGTTTTTCAGTGAGACCTGTGAAACACCAAAATGTCGTAATGGCAGGTAGTTGCAGCACGGTTTCCACCTCATCATCTTGTGCGCAGTGGGTGTACAGTGCGTCTTGGGTTCACTGAATCAGTGGTAACCAACTTTTTCAAGACCAAGAGCACTTTTTTATTCCAAATTGTAAGCCGAGATCTACCACTACAATATGTTCCAAAAAACCCACATAACCATGAGTAAGGCAGTTATTTTTTGCTTTTAATAAACACTGGTAGTCGTATAATCAATGATAAAATATTAGGAAACAAAACTTCTGTGGTTAGATTTTGACTTTTTAATGAAACAAATTCAAACATGAAATAAATGCATTGCTATTACAGATATCTGTTCGATGCACAATATTTAGTTCTCACAGTTCAATGAATATTCAGATTTACAGATATTTTGTTCTAGATTGATTTTTGTTTTTGATCCAAAAAATGCATACATGACCATGTCAAAAGGATACTTTATTGACAGATATGATGACGGATACAATACCGTCAGCCCACCCCTGAGCCACCTAACGTCTGCGTGAAGGCTCAGATCTCCATAATATGCAGATTCCAGTTCGTCCAATAAAGACCTAAATAACCGGTGCTGTAGCGATTTTGCGCCGCCAATTGAGTCCACTATTTTAACGACAACATTCACCACATGTGACATGTCGGTTGCTTTAGCTGCCACTGCCTGTTGATGTATCACACAGTGATAGTTCACAAACGGCGGGAAGTCTTCGTCTTTTCTGCACAATGAGACAAATCCTGAACGAACGCTAAGCATCGCTTGAAAACCATACGTTTACAAGCAACTTTACAGATAAACAAGCCCAAAATCGCTTATAATAAGCAGACTTGGCAACAATGTCAGTTTGTTGATGGGCCATCTCACTGACTATGTCACTCTGTGGGTGACGGCTTTGTTATGGAGCGTGTCTGGGTCACATTCTTTTAGGTGGTCCTGCTCTCTTTTGAATTCAACGACCCATCAACACCTCCCCTGGTGAACTCATCCCGTCTTAAACCTTGGCCCAGGTGAAGAGCTGTAGAGGCTTCAGGGAGGATATGTTTATGTATCTAGCAGAATGGGGCAGGGGGATGGGGGGGGGGGGGCAGAAAGGAGACCCAGACTGTCTTGCTGAGCACTCTGGGGTGGGGGCCTATTTTAAAAACAGGGTATTTTATCGTCAAAATACAATTATAGGTAACAGTGAGGTTAAACTCTTGTTTATGCAGGCTTTCACGTTTGCAGCTCAAGGAGCAAAAGAAAAGAATTGGAAGCAAAGAAAGGAAAACTAAAAGCCTGAGAAGGCAGCATGTTTAAATCAGTATCTTGTCATTTAAAGAGGTCCTAAATCACATGTAGTGCATTCAGTGTAGTGCATGTCAATATCATGTTGCTTACAAGTGCGAAATGGAAGTCCTAAACACATGTGCATCAGTATTGTGCAAATCAGTTAAGCACAGGCGACCGTGTAATCTGGGTTTAGTATAGTTGCTTATTTTGTGTAATATGATTGTATAAATCCAGATTACATGTTGATTTCTCCTCCCCTCTTTCTAAAGCCTGATATTATAAATGCATAAATGAGACTTGAGTCAGGGAAATAAAGTGTTCCTTTTTCTGTGTTCCAGGTTCACTTTTTCAACAGCTTCTTTTATGACAAGCTGAGGACAAAGGGTTATGAAGGAGTGAAACGGTGGACGAAAAATGTAAGTCAGCTTGAGTGACATTCATTCTTTAAGTTTGTTTTTAATCGGTAGAGAGGAGTTTAATCTAAGCTTTCCCTCTCTACCTACTTTTGATAATGTAGTATCAGTAATGTTTAAGCCATCTTAAGACCTTTTCTTTTTAAGATTTTGGGGCTTTTTTATGCCTTTATTGATAGGACAGTAGGCTGACAGGCAGTGACACGCAGCAAAGGCTGTCAGGATCGGGAGTCAAACCCGCGACGCGCTGTCAGGCTACATTGAGCCTCGTTGCCCCGAACGCTACGCCAGCGGTCCAAGCTGACCTTTTCTTCGCGCCGCATTTCGAGCTTATAGATCTGCTACTTTTGATGCTTTTTGTGTGACGCTGTATAGTATGATCAAGTAGGGCATTCATTTATGAAAACAATTATAAAGAGGTTTCTGCCCGACAGCAACAACATTTCAAATGTGTATTTGTTCCTCTTTCTGTCCCCTCCCTCCCTTCCTCCCCCCCTCCTTCCCAGGTGGACATCTTCCAGAAGGACTTGTTGTTGATCCCCATCCACCTGGAGGTGCACTGGTCTCTGGTCAGTGTGGACATCCCCCGCCAAGCCATCACCTACTTCGACTCCCAGCGCACGCTCAACCGCCGCTGTCCAAAGGTGAGCGACCGCAAAGACGGCTCTACAGACTTCTTTTCCCCTTTCTCAGATGTTGAGGAAATGGAAATGTCATTTAAAAGAAATAAAACTATAAATAAATAGATTGTTTTGGGTGTTATATAGTGTATATAAAACGTATAAAACAGCTTTTCACGAGTTAATGTCATCGTTTACCATGAAAAAGAAAGGTTGCTTTTGGGTCTGTGGGAACCTCCCCCCTCTAATCTATCACTAACAACACCTCCCCCCACAACCAACAACCCCCCCCAGCCTGTCACCTGTGTTAGGGCTGGAGAGGATTCACATGCAACATTTTGGGGTCCGATACCGATATTAGTGGGTCCTAGACCAGTGTACCACAATATTTATCTGTGGAAACGACTCAAACTAAATGTAATGCCTCAACTCCTACAATTCCAAGTGCTTGTCAGGGTGGGGGGTCCCCAGTGGTTATTTTGGGGCGTTGCGGCCTAAAAAGGTTCAGAACCACTGTCCTAGACCACTAATGTGTTGAACAATATTTAACTTATAAGAAAACCCAACTTAAAATACACATTTGTTTTTTTTACATGAAGTCAGTTAATGTCATTCTTCCAACTATGTGGCCTCAGCATATTGAGATAGAACCCATCAAGCAAATATGTACTTTATTTGTTCATTTAAGTTTGTTTGTCATCTCCTTTTCAGCACATACGCAAGTATCTGCAAGCAGAGGCCATCAAGAAAGACCAGAGAGACTTTCTGACCGGATGGAAAGGCTTTTTTAAAATGGTATCGCACACAAAAACCTTTTACATTATTTTAATCTCACAACACGGCTATATAGTGTCATGGGAGTATTGCCATTTGAACATTTTTTTTACCCCTGTTGCATTTCATGCCCTGTCTGTAATGTGTATATCTAATGTGTGTGTGTGTGTGTGTTCCTTCCAGAATGTGGGTCGTCAGAACAATGACAGTGACTGCGGGGCCTTTGTCCTACAGGTGAGTGTCTCGCATCTCTTTTTTTTTTCTTGTTTATTTGCACATTTAAAAACAACACATTTGTAACAACAGCATAATAGTGGGTTGTGCAGGTAAGATTTTGAAAACCCCATGGGATTTATGAAGTTAATTTCGCCTCATTTACCAACAGAAATACAATAGAAATTAGATCTTATTTTTAGAACAGTTAATTTGGTTCAGAAATGGATTCATAATGATAATCTTCCTAGTTTATCAAAAATGTATGTCTTTCTATGTTCAACTTTAAGACAACCTATTCCACAGTCACTCAAAACTGTGTCAATCCCTGTATATGAGCTGGAATTGGTATGAGCAGTTTGTTAGAGGGACAGTCAGGTAGTGTGTATAATTCAAATTCCTGCATACAAAATATTCTGCGTTTGTCTGTAGTGTTCCCAGTAACATTTAACTACACCATGTCCTGCAGTAGCATATCACACATGCCAGTCTGCAAAAAATAAAAAAATAATAGCAGAAAATAGCCAATCTACAACCACGCAATGCGTCGCATCCGTCAGCTATTATATGGCAAACGACAAGGTATAAATGGGGCTTTAGGACGTTTATTTATAAAAAGTAAAAGTAGTTGCAAGACTGGGTCAAGTATTTGGCTTAGTGTTCTATCCAATTTTGAGGGCTTTTTGTTAAAGAATCAACGAGACACCCCATGAAGCATTGAATTCATGGAGATTCTTTTGTTTTGTCACATTCCTGAGCCAATAATTTGATGACCGGGTCATCAGTCAATAAGTGACTCGGTAAGAGACTCCTTGAGTCTCCTACCAGAGACAATTTATTGGCTTAGGAATGCAACCAAAACAAAAAAAAAATCTATTAGTCTCTGTGTAATTGATATAAAATACGTAGGGATGCACCCATATGGAAATTCTTGGCCGAGACCGATGTTTAAAATAACAATTAAGCAGATACTGAAAAGGATATTTGTTTATTTCGTTTTTGGTGTTATTATTCCCCCCATTTGTGCCAGGAAAAGAAACAAATCTTCATTGTAAGAAATAACTGTTCAGAATCTGCAGAAACACAACATAATTGCTTTGATGCAAGTAACATTAATGAGTGTCAACGAGCGTCAGCTGGACACACACCCCTCAGCTGTGCTGAACTGAAAGTGACTGGAGTTAGTTTTAATAAAGCCCTTGAGGCCTAGGCCGTGGCGTCGCGGTCTAGGCACCCTTGGTTGAAATCCCTTAACAAACAGCGTGCCGCGGGTTCGCGTCCCGTTCCCGACGGCCTTTGCTGCGTGTCTTCCCCATCTCTCTCCCCATTTCCTGTCAGACTACTTTCTCTGTCCCTCTCCAAATAAAGCAATAATAAAAGCCCCAAAAAAAAATATTAAAAAAAAAAAAAAAAAGTCCTTGAATATGACATGATAATGTTTACTATGATTATGATAAGCTCACATTTCATAAACACCTTAGAGTAAAAACTTTAACTTTTTTTTGTCGATAACAATATTGACCGATAACCACAAATATCGCCCGATACCAATATTTGGCAGATATATCGGTGCATCCCTAAAAATGACCCCTAAAAAATGTTTTGGGGGTGAACTACTCATTTAAGAGGGATGGTCGGTAATAGTGTCTATAATGTGAAATGTTTCTTTTCCATTTTCCCTTTAAGTACTGCAAGTGTCTGGCGCTGGGGCAGCCGTTCAGCTTCGGCCAGCTGGACATGCCCAAGCTGAGGAGACAAATGTACAAAGAACTGTGTCACTGCAAGCTCATCCTGTGACCTCACGCACAGCCAAGCTAAGCTCCGCTCCTCCTCATGGAGAGGAGCCGCTGGGGGGCGGGAAGAGGTTGTGGAGGGGCGCAAGGTGGAGTTGCCCCCATCAGACGCTGACCAGAGGGGGGGAGAGAGAGAGAGGTGTGTGTGTGTGTGTGTGTGTGTGTGTGTGTGTGTGTGCGTGTGTTTGTATGTGTGTAGCCCCCCCTACCTACCAAGGATTTTTGGGGTGGGTGTGGGGGGTGGGTGGGAGGAAAGGGGGCGATGGCTGACCCCTAGTCGGCGCTTATAAGAGCAACTTCACCCCCAAGCCCCCTCCCACCCCGCCCCGCCCCTCCCCAGGGGGAAGCCTTCTTCATCATCTTCGTCAGCCTTTAGAAGAACGGAAGGACGTAAGGAAGGAAGGGAGCAAAGAAGGAAGGACACACGGATATAACAGTTGAAGGACGCAAGGGAGCAAATCAAATCGTCTGAAAAGGAAAGAGGAACTTTTAAAGAAAAAAGGAACAGCCCCCCCCAAAAGCCCCCACCCTCCCCTCCCCCTGATGACATCATCATCCAGAGACATTTTGTTCTTAGTACTACTTAACATCCCTTGGCGGGGGATTAAATAACGATCGTCTTCTTCTTCTTTGCCTTTTTGGTTTGTTTTTTGCCTCCCTCTTTCGCTGCTTCTCTCTCGTTTTTTTTTCTCCCTTTTTTTGTGACAGTTTCTTCTTCTGTTCTGTTGTTTATTGACATGTTTATGGTTCAGTCTTTATTTCTTTATAAAGTAAGGGGTCTTGAAACTCCAGACCCTGACAGTTCCTTTGGTTCCAGCGTATTGTCTCTGTCGGGTGGAAACCTCATGTCCAAAACGGTTACTTTTCAGGATCTAAATTCAAAAATGGCAAAAGTAGCAGATCTACAAGTCGTGTTTCGAGCTTGCAGATCTGCTACTTTTAATACTTTTTGTGTGACGCTGTAGTAGATCAAGTAGGGTGTTCATTTACGAAAAAAAACACAAAAAGTTACAATATGGAGAGAAGAGGTTTCTGCCCGACAACAACGATATGTTGTATGTAGAATATATTGAGCCAACAGTGAACTGAACTCACTGCAGTTACGTTTCTTTTAATGAGGATCTTGGTGAATGACATGTGTTTTTGTTGAAAATGAGAATTAAAAAATGTTTCTTTTTCTGGTTACACGGCAACAAGTGGTTGTGGTTCTGTTGTCAACTGAGGTGTGATTCACTCTGGCGCCTGTAGATGGAGACTAACTCTCACCGACGTCACCTTCATAAAGCCCTGTGGTGTTCTCTTTTCTTCACAGTGGATGTGGTTTTTGAGTCAATCATCACCACTTAAAAAAAACTCCCTGGACACTGGCATACAGAAAATCGGACCTCTCCCTAAATTATTCGCTTTGACATTTCATCCTTTTTTCTGTCTCAGTCAAACAAGTCTGCTCTCCTCAGCTGTCACTGCATTTTTCCCTTTCTTTTTTTTTTTCTCTCATGCCCTCTTTACTTAACGTTTCCGTTTTTGTTTTTCACGACATCTGTCTATCAATCACCTCTTTTCTTTTGTCTCTCGTTTCTTTTCATTCCATACACCCTGCCTCTTTCTGAAAAGATCCGCCACCCTTTCTCCACTCTCTCTACTTTTCTCTTATCTCTCTTTCTCCCTCTCTCAGTTTCTCCCTCTCTCAAACCAAATCTCTCACGTCTCAGTGCCTCCCCAAAACAAAAAACTCACCACGACTACAAGACAATGTGTGGTTTAAGTGCGTAGGTGTTGTCCAACTTAAAAAGAAGGTTGGAGACCTTTCACTGTAAACTGTACATTCTCCTGGGTGTTAATTTAACTGAGAGGGTACAAATGGACCCATATTTGGTTACAGTTGAGATAAATTAACACTGAGGATTTTACTGTGCAGAAAAACGGCATAGACTTGTTTTGGTAGGCAGGTGTCTGTTTATTTTGGGTAACGTTTAATCGTCACAAATGGAGTTTGCGTTGAGTAATGAGATTTTGCCCTCCTATTAAAAAAAAAAAAGTTCTGAAAGCTGGTGACTTTGAATCCCCTGCAAGTTTAGGCCCGTTGGTTTTAATAGCAGCTGCGTATTTAAGGTACGATATCGGTAGATTTACACCTTTGCATTTGTTTTGCCGTTTTTGTTGGGGGGCACTATGAGTTTGGCCTGTGCCAAGCTTCTGTTTAAAGATAAAAGTTAAAAAATAATACATTTAGGTTGTTGGGTTAATGACAAGTGTGGCTTGTATGACACAGAAGAGGCTAGATGATAAAAGTGACCACTACTTTTTGTTTTTGGATGTACATGCAAAGACTAAACAACAAATATTTGTCATGTTTTTATTCCTGTATACAACTTAGAACTTGGGCTTAAAACTCTTCAGTTTGTGTAGGTATCATTTTGTAGCTAATAATACCCCTGGAGGGGACGCTGTTTTACTGTAATTATGGATACTGTAGTGCTGCTGACAGAACATGGCTATGTCCCACATCACCTTGTTGTTGTTGTAATCGGTATAAAGTAATAAAAACACTGTTTCAACGGGGAGCATGTAATACATGGAAGGAAAGAACATTCCTGAGCGAAAATGCAGGCCAACTCTTATACGTAACGCTTATGATTTGATAACCATTGGTGATAACAGTGTATTGCAACCGGATTCACTAAATAACGAGACATCACTTGGACAGAGAGATTCACCGGGAATTTATACTTCATCACTCGCCAATAATGGCACATTTTCAACTTGACACCACAGTTTTCCCCTTGACAATCTGTTATCTTTGGCAACGTCAACCTTAAAAATCCATTTTAACCGTTGAAATGAGGCTTCTTCTTACACGGAGGAAGTTCTTCTGAGACATGGAGACATTTTTACACATCTTAACCAAGGTTCTTTGTAGTCTGTAAAACAAATATTGGCCCAACTATATGGCCTTCAAGTTCATGCCATAACGACAAAAAAAAAAGCAACTGGTCTACTTGGTCTTTGTAGTTGCGTTCATCTTTCACACTCTTTATTTGTTTTCCTCTGTTAGTAAATGTGTTGCTATGCTTATCGTTGGAAGAAAAAAGAAAAGATGTTAAAAGGAGGAAGGCAAATTTCTTTTAATATTTTTGGATATAAAAAAAAAACGTTTCCTCCAGTTGCTATTTCTTATGAAGTCATATTTTGGTCAGGACCATGACAACTAGTACAGTTACAGTAATATGTTCACAGTGGTGTTTTAATCTCCTTTTTATTTTGTAACTAAACGCATCTTTGTTGATAGCTGTTTCTTTGTTTTTGTTTTGTTTTCCAAGCAGGAGTTGATGGAGCATAATTGACTGTTTTATATCTTCTAAAAATGCATTATGGTTGCTAAGAATAAACATGTACATGACAAAGACTTGACATAGCAGTCTGTTTTTTTTATGCGTTGCTTTCAGTGGTGGAAAGTAACTTAGTACATTACCCAAGTACTGTACTTAAGTACAATTTTGAGGTAATTATTTAATATTTTCAATACTTTTACTTCTACTCCACTATGATTATTTGAAAACTTAAGTTACTAGTTACTTTTTAGATTTAGATTTTTATTACTAAACATACATTAACCACTTAAGCCCCAATTATATATTTCGACTATTTGAAAATAGCCGATCTACAAGCTCACAACACGTCATATCGTGACGCGTTGTGAGCTTGTAGATCTATTTTTGAAACATTTTGAAAACCTGAAATGGGACATTCTGCCTAATGAGTACTTTTACTTTTGGTACTTTAAGTATATTTTGATGCCAATACTTTTGTACTTTTACTTGAGTAAATTCTGAATACCAGACTTTTACTTGTAACAGAGTATTTCTACATTGTAGTATTGATAAAATGTGAGGTCTTCTTCCACCACTGTGTATTACTGCAATATTAGTGGCAATCTTTGCTGTAACTGTTGGAAACTGTTGGAAATCTTCAAAGAGTTTCCAGATAGCTTTTTGAAGTTTACAATACAGTCTGCATTATGACAAGATGTTTGTTAGATCTGAATTTCATAATGATTATGACGTGACAAACATGAGTGTGTGTTGACTATACAAAATGTAATGCCTGATGATATACAGTCATTTCTCATACAGAAAATGTTAATATAATAATTGATATATAATAATTGATATATATATGATAATTTGTTTCATATTTTTCAGTTGATATCAGTTAACCACTTAAACCCTATATTATTTGTTGACCGGGGTCCCCCAGTGGTCTGTAATTAGCCCCCTCCTTTTTCCCCCTGTACAACAAATCTCTCGAAAATAGTCTACAGACTCACATACTACAGACTCAGCATTATGATCTTGTGGATCTGCTATTTTTGCAGAATGTTCGCCCCCAGCATAGGGGGCGAACATAGGGTTAATGTTCCATTTGTAGTCGCTCAGAGGTAACGGACCCATAAGGGTTCATTTGGTTCCATTTTACTCTCTCATACCTGCCAATACTCAGAATTGTACCCTGTCAACATACCACAGCCACTAACACAACCTGTATATAGGCTGGAACAGTGGTGTAAAGTAACAAAGTACATTTACTGAGGATTTTTTACTTTACTGGAGTATTTCCAATTTTCAATACTTTCAGAGGCAAATATTGTACTTTTAATCCACTACAATTATTTGACGACTTTAGTTACTTTGTAGATTTTTAATAATATTACAAAACTTACATTAACCACTTCAGCCCTATATAGACTTTTACTTGTAAGGGCACGGTCACACCGCACTTTTATTTTTACCTCTGGGGCGGAATCTGACAATACTTTGTCAATGCAAATGCGTGGATTCATGGTCTTGCGCATCTTTCTTGCGAATCCACGCATTTGCATTGACAAAGCATTGGCAGATTCGGCCCCATAGGTAAAATAAAAGTGCGGTGTGGCCGTGCCCTAACCGAGTACCGAGTACTTGTTCCACCACTGTGTATGAAATTGTTAGAGGGATAGTCAATGATGGCACCTTTGTGAATTCCTGGATATGAAATGTTGTTCTGCACTTGTCTGTAGTGAATATGCAGTATTTACAGAAGTAATTGCAATTTGCAGCAAGATTACATTTTATAAATTGTACTATATATCTAGGCCAGTTACAATGAAAAAGAAACAAATATTGTTTTTGCTTGTCCATTTATTGGTA
Organism: Gymnoscopelus microlampas; assembly: GCF_963454915.1. Taxonomy (NCBI): domain Eukaryota; kingdom Metazoa; phylum Chordata; class Actinopteri; order Myctophiformes; family Myctophidae; genus Gymnoscopelus; species Gymnoscopelus microlampas. The sequence continues at coordinate 34,703,144 of NC_139956.1, read as the reverse complement.
TTATAGATGAACACATTTTGACACATGGTATTCACACACGTTTATGCCAACAATACATTGACATACTTGGCACAGATTTGATCAACAACTGAGAACTGAACTTATAATGAACGGAAGCATGCATCACACTAAGTTAGAGAGTATATGATGTGAATGATATTTGCACCAGTTTAGGGGCCTAATAGTTGTCCTTCTCACATCTCCAGTGGTTGTACACTTTGTCCAAGTCGATGGCCCCATGTGCTTCTTGCCTTGACTTGATGCGCATCATGTGCTCCAAATCTTGCACTTCGCTAAATGTTCCGGATGCTTTTTTGATCTCATTCATCAATTTAAATCCTCTGTCACATTCTGCAACGGATGCTTCAAATGTACCACAAATGTCCATGAGCTGTGAGACGTCTCTCAGCTCGGCGCAATTGAGTGTAGCATCCAGCAGGTCTGAGAATGAGCCCCAATGAGGCTCTCGTTTAAGTTTCAGTTTCACTCTGCGCTTGAGGTCAGCGTATTCCCGCTTGATGGCATCCATAGACTGTGGGCGGAGAATGGCCTCGTACTTCTTTGCCAGCATAGCGACGTCCGTGGAGCCAAAGTCAGAACTGAGGTTCGCAGGTCTCAGCGCCGCGATGTCAAACGCAGACCACTCGCTTAATAAACCGTCCGCTGGGAAATGAGCGTCGAGCAGATCACACACCTTACGAGTGAACAGGTCAATGTCCTCATCTGTCGAGGCAATCATTGCCTCATCTTCACTCCACTCAACCTCCTCGTCTTCCTTGTCCTTCCGCATTGTCGCGACCTTTGCTCTTGCCACGCGGTGCACTTCCATCACAGTCAGGTCGCCTTTTTTGAGACAATCGTCGAGTCCCACCACCTCATCCAACACTTTTAGGAGAGCTTGGAACGCAGCCTTGTACTCGCTCAGCTTTTTGCCGCAGTATTTTGCCACCGGATCTCCGGTATCGCTGTATACGTCACTGCAGTATCCTTCAATCCTCCTGTTTTTCTGAACAGCGAGCATAGCTCGGTAGCGGGCCAGCCACTGTGGTTCAAAGTCACTCAAAGGCCTGGATGACAGTCTGCCCAGAACCTCTTCTAGGTTCATCACAAACGTGTCCTCTAACGCTGACTTGGTGACAACTGTTAAAGCTTTAAGAAGAGCGTCCACTTCTCGCATCAACGGCACGTCTTCCCAAGCAGCGTCGAGGCGCTTGTCCTTCCCGTGGATCATGCAGTGCTGCACTGTGAGATGCGGTATTTGCCGTTTTAATAACGCTGCAGCTCCGTCGTGCTCTCCTAGCACTAAGGCATCATCAGAGGTCAGCATCACCATTCTCTGCATGTCTAGCTCGTGTCTGGAGTAAAATAAAGGGATGGCCGTTGCAATATCCTGAGCACAGCGTGCTGTTAACGGAATGAGGTCAGCAAACTCAGTTTTGTAGCTGACTTCGTTTTCCTCCCGGTATTTTATATACAACATTAGCAGGTCTGTTCTCTCGTGCAGGCTTACTATCAGGGTATGCCACGGGGCTTTTCGAATATTGCACATTGTCTCGCACCGTACAATTTCACTGATTGAGTCCAGAAATTCAAATTCATTTTCGCTTCGCAATTTTTCTGGTATACTCACATACTTTGCCATGTGGTCGTGGATTCGTTGAACGTTCAGCAGTGATGAGTCCATTTTGATGGCGAGTAGAATGTTGTCAATGACAACTTTCGCTTGCTGGGCGTCAGATTTGTCCTCGTGAGGCAGTTCATCGCTCTGATGTTGCTCCTCTGCACTCTCCTGCTGTAATGCGCCGATTCCAAATCCCTGCATGCGTCTTCGTAGAACTCCAACAGCGTTCACATGGCTTTTCTGCTTGACATGACGTCTGAGGTAGTCCACCCTCCACTCTCTCCACACTTTCCCCTCCGAAAAGTCACCCGGAACTTTGGCTTCGCGGCACGTTTTGCAGATCAGTCCTTTCTCGCTTGAAAAAGAAAAAATATCTCCCAGTTTCACCGATTGTTTGTCCACCGTTTGCACAAACTGTGACAGCCATTCCGTCTGGAAAGAACTGCATTTCTTCTTGGAATCTTTGGCCTGGAGGTCAGTGGATGCAGCGCCGCCAGAGCTGGATCTCAGAGCGGGCCTATCGGGCATCCGGCCTTCAGAGCCCTGACCACTGCTGCCTGTAAGTTTCATCTTCTTCTTAAGCGGCTTACTCATGATGATGGTTAGCTAGCTATGTGTTGACTTACTGCTGTCTGAGTGTTATTTATACTGAGTATGGGATGTACTGATGTAGTAGCTGAATACTTTATGCAAAGTGGGGGTAGGTGGGTGTGGCTACGCCCGGGCAGATACCTCACACAAAAGACTAAAGTACACACATACGGTAACACAAAATAATGAAAACAGCCACTCGGGTGGCAGCCTGAGGCATCAATTGTGGTGTAAAGTAGCTAAGTACATGTACTCAAGTACATTTTACTCCACTACAATTATTTTACAGCTTTAGTTCCTAGTTACTTTGCCGATTCAGATTGTTATTACAAAACGTACATTTCTGCATAATGACTTTTGGTACTTTAAGTATATTTCATGCCAATACTTTTATACTTTTACTAAGTAAATTTAGAATACCGAACTTTTACAGTTACATTTTTTGCATTGTGGGATTGATACATTTACTTAAGTAAAACATCTGAGTACTAAGTATAGTTACTTAGCACTGTACTGTATGTTACTTTTTTGGATGCTTATGACTTTCACTACTACATTTCAAAAGGAAAAAAAGGGAAAAAAGGTACATTATGAATTAACCTCCGAAGACCTATTTCAAATATCGTGAAAATAGCCAATCTACAAAGAATTTGGAAAACATCTTTCAAACAGCAATGCATTGATATGAAATAGATGCACTTTGTACTGTAAACTGTGTCATTTTGAATACTAAGGTACCTTTAAAATAAAGTACTCCAGTACTTTAACTCAAGTACACATTTCACAGAGCATCTTTCACTAGTTGAATAAATATTTGCCCGGGAATATCTATACTTTGACTGAGGTATTGGGGTTAAGGCTACTTTGTCCACCATTGTGTTGATAGATTTGTGTCTGGCCGCCGCCCTGAGTTGATCAAGCCATCATGGCCATGCATGGCACAGACACAGTACACAAACGTGCACGTTTGTGTACTGTGTCTGTCTACAGCTTAGAGGGAACATTGGATGCAGCATGTGGTGACTTTTTTAAGATTTGAAACAAAACAAAACAAAAAACAGCCAAACTAGCTATGTACAGAAGACGGCTACGAGACAGGAAACTTAAGTGTTCGGTATTCATCTGTGCAAAAGAATGAGCACATTGTCTACTAAACACATTTTCATATAAACAAATGTAATGCGGTCATTCTATTCGAGCATTACTGGATTGCGCTTTGCTCCATGTTTTTGCCGTACAAGCAATGTGACGGGGTGATTAAGAAATACAGTTACTGTTGCTACACAAACACTTTGTCATCATTAAAGGCTCAAGGACAAGGCTCTGACTTGGGCATGGGGTCATAGGGTCATCTCTCCATCTTTCAATGAGCATGGGCAAGACAGGTTATAATACTAGACAGGCACTAAGTGTTCACTTTACTTTACCTCTGCCCAGAACCAATGCACACAAGAAAACAGTAATGTACAGAGCCATAGCATACTGGGATGTGCTCCCCCCACATTTGACTCTAACTAGAAATGCATTTGGTTTAAAAAAGAAACTTAAGGAAGCGATAATCAAAAAGGAAATTAGATTAGGTTGTTATTATTATTGGTATTTTTGGACAGACAAACCTGTTTTGTTTTTTAATTATTATTTTAATTTGAATGTAAATTGTGTTCTCTAAGTTTGTGTTTTTGTTCACTAACATTGATCATGCTGTACTGTATTTTATGATTCGTATTGTGATGTTCTTTGCCTGGACCCCAGGCAGAATAGTCTCCACTAAGGTGTAGACTAATGGGGAGCCTTAATAAACAATGAACAATAAACAGTGGAAGTGTTCCAGCGTTCTCTCAATGAGCATAGGGAAGTGTGGCTCTGTGGAATGTAAACTCTTCTATTCTGCATTGGAAGACTTTATACACATTCCTCCTTATGAGGTGGTGCTTCTAATTTAAGACCAGCAGGGCCTTAAGGGTTTAAAACAACTTCACCCTGACACAGTCAAATGACGAAACTAAATTATATAGGAAATCTACAAGCTCACGATGCAATGCGCTTTGCCTTTGAGATTATAGAGATTGTAGAGATTATAGAGTTAGACCTGTGCAAAATAGTAGATGTCAGTGGTTAATAAAAGCTAACCTTCTTAATGACAACAGGCTATTAAAAAATACAGTAAGACAGTTCTGATGAGGCCCAAATGAAGTCCATGAAATGGGCCATGAATCAATGACAGAATGACCCGGAAGACTCATTTGAAGAAGAATGGCTTAATGTCTACCCCCTAAAGTCAGTGGTTTAAAAACTTTTTTGGCTTCAGTACCCCTTTTCCCTGATGTCGAAAAGTACCCCGCCCCCTCCCCTTTAGCCTACCTGGCAACAACAAAATGTTGTAGCCAGTTTTTTAAGCAAAATGCTTAGAAAACTGAATGCTGGGAATTAATAATAAATGGAGTGTTGCAATTAGTGCCTCCTGACCAAATGTTGTTTAAACTGTAATAACATTTCAGTAAACATAATGACAAAGGAGTATAAAAGGACAGCAATGAAAACAGGATTTTTTGCATCATCCTTTTGATTATGGTGGGTCAGATGTATGGTACATGTGACATAATGTTTTATTTCACGATCAATAAAGATATCAATCAATCAAAAGTATTGCTATCTATTCAATAACAGTTGTGCTAGTACATTTTTAACTGAATTTGGTTTAACACATAAAGATGAGCAGGGTCACTCACACACAAAGTCTGTTCATTTCTATTTTCCACTTTCTCTTACATACTTCCACGCACCCTTAGAGTAGGCCTACATATACCCACATTTGACCTATCGTTGCTGTTGGGCAGAAACCTCTTATCTCCATGTTTTAACTTTTTGTGTTTTTTCGTATATTAACGCCCTACTTGATCATACTACAGCGTCACCAGAAGCATCAAAAGTAGCAGATCTGCGACTGCAAGCTCGAAACGCTGCGCGAGGCGCCACGTTTTGAGCTTGTAGATCTGCTGCTTTTGCTACTTTTGAATTTGAATCCTGAAAAGTATCAGTTTTGGACATATGAGGTTTCCACCCGCTAATCTAAGGCAGTGTGATTGTGTATTTATATAACTCTGTCCACAATGACGGTCCACAGATTCAATACACTGTATCCAATAACAACACAACTTCATGAAACTTCATACAGTAACTTAATATCCATTATGTATGATGCATGCATTTTTGATTGTCAAGGTCAAGGAGGTCAATAAGCCAAAACGCAGAGGAAGATAAAGAAAATGTTTATTTAATTGGAGGCTTTCAGTTTACAAGAATATGAAGGTTAAATGTTAGAAAAATAATCATGGCGGTTCCATCTCTCTCCCTCTCTCTCTCCCAGGAAAGTGGTGTTGCAACATATTCTACTCCACTACATGTCAGAGGCAAATATTGTACTTTTTACTCCAGTAAACTATTTGAAAACGTAGTTACTAGTTACTTTGTAGATTTTGATAATTATTACAAAACATATTAACCACTCCAGCCCTATTTAAACTTTGGCTATTTTCAAAAGATTTTCTTGTACATTTTAGACAATGATAACTTAATCTGCATAATGAGTACTTTTACTGTTGGTACTTTAAGTATATTTTGATGCCAATGCTTTTGTACGTTTACTCAAGTACATTTTGATTACCAAACTTTTAACAGTAACAGTGTTTCTACATTGCAGTATTGATACTTTTACTTAAGTAAGACATTTTAGTACTTTTTCCACCACTGGTTGTGAGACTGTGTCTGTACGTATAGTGAAGACTTTCCATCGTTTTGGACCAGTCACTGTGCTCAGGTATTCTACCACTGTATTCTCTGACTGTATAAGATCAAATAGTTTTCCAATTTGCTCAGTTTTTTGGGTCATTTTCCCCAGTGTGTCAGGTAGTTTTCTTTTTGTTTTTTTCTAATTTGGTTTAGTTGAGTTGGGGGTTCTGTCTGCTAACTGCTTGTGAATAGTGTCCAAGAATCAGTTGTTTGATGGGGCATCTCGCTCTGTGGCTTTGTTATGGAAGCGTGTCTTGGTTGAATTGTTTTAGGTGGTGCTAAAATGTAAATGCTCTTTTGAATTTAAATCAGTGACCCATCAACCCCTCCTCCCAGCCCATCATCGCCTTTGTGTTGAAGCTCAGGCCAGGTGAAGAGTTGGAGAGGCTTCACAGAGGATATTCATGTATGTATATCTAGCAGAGGGGAGTCAACATGGGGAGTGGCATCAAGACTTCAGAGGCACATGCTTCCCTCAAATTACAATACCCAAAGAGAGGATGAAAACATGACCAATGACAAAAAAACTAGTTCAGAAGTGGGTTGCACACATCCAGTTCGTCGCTGGTGCTGGACACAGAATAACAGTTTAAAAGAATAAAAGTCTGCACAACAGCATTGCTGCTAAAGGTGTTTTTTTTTTTTTTACTTTAAAACACAAAAAGTGGTACAATGTTTCGTCCACACATCATGGCCTTCATCTCACCTGATTATGCCTGATGAAGGCCACCTGTACCACTTTCTGTGTTTTAAAGTAAAAAAAAACGTTTAGGAGCAATGCTGTTGTGCAGACTTTTATTCTTTTAAACAATGACAAAAAAACTCCCATTTTTGCTGGATGAAGTACAACAATGTGTAAACACAACAAGATTTGTGAGCTGTTGTGACAGAAGGATGTTCAATGGGATATAGAGGACCACTAATCATTGTGTATTCCTGCACTATCTGTACTGAGGCGAGGTGAACATTAAATGATAATAATAATAATGATAACACATTTGAAAAACTGCTGCTATTTGTGTCCCAAAAGCATTATACCAAGCTACCCTGATCTATATGTGTACAGTGCTGGCAAATAAACAGGAGAAGGGCGGACACCAGTATTGCTGAGGTGCTGACCTTGGTGCAGAAGACTAAAAGTGATTAAAAAAAAAGTCTGCGCACCCATTGCCACGATAAAAAATAATTTAATGACAACCAACGTTTTGACTTGGAATGGTCTTCTTCAGGGATTGGATATAAATATTTAACAGCAAATGAACATTTTTGTGGTTTTGTAAGCTAGTTTTTCAAGTTGCGATAGCTCTGTTACTCTGTACACATCTTTATTCCCTCTAATTGTACATACATGTCTCAGTTTGTATTGTTTTCATTTGACACTTGCGTTGGCAATGTAAGTGTGTGTTTTCTCATGCCAATAAAGCACATTTGAATTGAATTGAATTTCTGACTGGTAGTCAGAAACTGAGGTGGGATTGGAATGGTAGGGGTCTGAGGTAGGCTACTTTTTTTTTACTGCAGTATTTCAATACTTTATATATATATTATTTTCAATACTTTTACTTCTACTCCACTACTTCTACTCAAGAGACAAATATTGTACTTTTACTTCACTACACTTATTTGAAAACGTTAGTTACTAGTTACTTTTGTACATTTAGATTATTATTACAAAACATATATCAACCACTTCAGCCTATACACACTTCTGCCGATCTACAAGTTCACAACGTGTTGTGTCGCGATGCGACACGTTGTGAACTTGTTGATCTGCTATTTTCAAAAGTTTTTATACATTTTATACATTTGAAAACTTGTGAAATGGGACATTCTGCGTAACAAGTACTTTTACTTTGGGCACTCTAAGTATATTTTGATGCCAATACTTTAGTAGGCTACTTTTACTCAAGTACGTTTTTAATACAGGAGTATTTCTATCTGCTATCACTCTGATGATAGCTGGACAAAGAAGCCATACAGTAATTGTCTGGTGTTCTCCTTGCGTCTCCTAAAGCCTCATTTTATAAATGTATAAAAGAGCCTTTAGTCAGAGGAATAGTTTGTTCCTCTTCTCTGTTCCAGATTCACTTTTTCCAACAGCTTATTCTAGGGTTATGATGGTGTCAAGTGGTGGACGAGAAATATAAGTGAGCAACATTGTTTACTAATGTCTCCAACACTCAATTCCTGTCATCAGCCAGTAGAGGGTAGAGATTTATTCTAAGCTTTCCCTTTCAAGATTATTATAGTTTTGAATTTTTCATATTTTTTAATTTTGTTTAACGCTGACATTTTGAGTTTAGTTTGAGTTTTTTTTTTTTTTTTTTTTTTTAGAAAGTTCTTTTTTTCAATGTTTCTTTCTTATGCAGGGGTGAGATTCGAAAACATATTGAACAATAAAAAAGCTTTTTCACAGTTAAAACTGGCACAGCAAATAAAATCAACTGGGAAGATAGATTTCTTATCCCACAATACAGTCAAATAATGCCAGATTCAGTTCCATAATAAACACAAAAAAAAGGCATGGGTTTCCGAGGCTTGTTCCATGATGATTATTATGACATGACAAACATTTCCACACATGGATTAGTGTGGGTTGATACCACTTTCCTCAGGCTACACAATTTGATAATGTTATTCAGTAATAATGTATCATAAAAATGTTTCATAACTTGTGTTTCATCATTTTCAGCTGACATAATCAGTTACAGTACCACATAAAGGAGTAGTTCACCCCAAAAAAAACACACCATGAAGCCTTGAATTTGTTTTTGTCGCATTCCTGAGTCAATCATTTGATGACCGGGATGGCGGTATCATAAAATTATTGATAGTGAGCTTTTTGGTCAATAATTAAGCCGAAAAGCCACTATAAGACAAAGAAAATGTTTATGTATTTGGAGACTTTCAGTTTACAAGAAGATGAAGGTTATATAGAAAAGATAATCCATCTCTCTCTCCCCCCAGTAAAGTGGTGTTGCAACATCTAATACAGTTCTTTCAGTGTTTATTGGGCTGTGAGTCAACAACAAATGCCACTTGCAGGGAGGGATTAGGATGGCGGGTGGTTGGGAAGGAGTGGGAGAAAATATAAAACCAAAGAGTTGTTTTATATTTGTCATTTGAATGTATAATGTTGCCTACTGTTTGAATACATGTTCCTCCTTACTGAGAGACTTGAGTCATCATATTATTGGCATTATTTTGGGGTGAACTCATTTAAGCCCCACACCCCACTTAAAAATAGCTGATCTACAAGCTCACAACACATTGCATTGCGAGGTTGTAAAACAGCTGTTTTTGAACATTTGAAAAATAATGTATCGTTATTACTATTATTGTTATTGCCATGACATTCCCAAAACAGGGGGGGTTAATGTGGTTAAGACGATGACGCCAGTGTGACTCATGAGTCATAACATCCCCCTTATTTAATTCTCAACCATCTGCCTTTTAATGAGTGAATCCCGTCATTAACGTCATGATGATGTGACATCACCGCCATCGGTGACGAAACAACCAAGAAAAGAACCGCCCAACAGACAACAGCACGGGCAACCTAACAGCCAAACAAACGCTCCTTTTTGTCCGCTTTGACCAATTAGACGTCAAGAAGGGAAAAAAAACGAACGACCCGCCCCATCTGCCAGTGGGAGTTCGTTTTATCAAGCCACGGTGTCTCGGATGAGCGGGGCTATCTGTGGCTATACACATTGAACATATTCTAGACTCGTTATTAAGTCTCATTAGGTTTATTGATATTTGTATTAATTATCTTTATGTTTGTATAACGTGTATTTGTATTAAAGCAACCGAAGCCGGTTCCCCGCCCGTCCACGGGCTGCACGGCGCACCACAAACTACGCATCACGTCGCGGTGAAAGCGGAGCAGCCTAGCTTGCTTGCGGCCTGGATCCAATCACGCGGGCTCAGGGGCGGGCTCACCGCTGACTGACGGCGTCGCGGCCCAATGGGAAGCGTCCGCAGCGCTCCACGTCGACATATATAATAAAACCCTGCCAGGTTTTCTTCCTTTGTAATAATGTCGGCCGACTATGAAGAGAGGTGAGAGACCGTGTTTTTGTGATTTATCCCAACCTGCCGGGACGTTGTTGAGCCTATTGTGGGGTTTTCTTTTTTACTAACAAAAACCGGGATGTTAGGCGATTCTTTACGAATGTTTTGGCCGCCGGAATGTTTGTATTTAAGTGTGTTCTTGTGACGGTTTGGCTGTAGTAATAACGCCGGCCCCGGGATGGATGATGATGGCTCGATCGTCGCCCCCGCCTCGTCTATAAAACCATCCGACTGACATTTAGTCAATTAATGATCGCTCCTTGTTGTTTTTATGTTATCATCGTGGATTTATCCCTTGGACCGCAGCGTCCTATATTTTTTTAATGCATTTTAAATCATTTTTTCACAACTTAAAAAAAATAACTATTTTCCCGGAAACATTTTATATGATTAATCGACGCACATAGGTGAATTAATCGGTTCATGCGTGTTATTTGTGTTAATGCCGACACGTAGAGTGTCATGATCGTGGTGATCTGTACGTGTAAAATAAATTAAATTAATAATGAACCGGCACCCGGCGAGGAGAACACGTGAATGATGGTTTGAGGCCTTCCTTCTCTTCCTGGTCGCACGAGCGTTCCCGTCCCTTTTAATATCTGGTTAAATAACTCTCATAACGTCGGTTTTAATGTTTTAACTCGACAGATCGTACATGTTTAGACGGCCATAGCTGCCAGTGTGACCGTCCGGCACGCGTTTAAACTCCGCTTTGCGCTAATTACGGTCGCACATGGCCGACCACATAGCCTGCCGTGAAAACGTGAATGCTAGCTCCCCCGAGCTAATGGGGAGGACAATGCCGGGGGGACACGCCGAAAGCGGTGAGCCATCGAATTGTGTGACCGCTAGGTGTCGCTTGTCGTTGGAATGCGTTCGTCGTTGTTGGCGCGAGTGTGGATAACATGGTGTTGAATGTCAATCTGCTTTTGTTTGGCGTGTGATGTATTTTTTTAAAACGTAACTCGTGTTTTCATATCTGTATGGCAGCTACGTTTTGTTATGTATTTGTTTTCTCTCGACGGAATATACCCAAATAAAAAATACCGCCCTCCTGTAGTCGCGGAATTCATTGGGTCACAGATTCAGACGTAGCACTTTAAACTAGGCCGCAAGATGTTGCTAGAAACGGAGCGTTTGTTTGCCCTTTTTTTTGTCTTTTTGGCGCATCGATGGCCTGTGAATGGCTGATGGTCGGTGTGTGAATGGCTGATGGTGTGAATGAATGGGTTATTTTGGTGTCAAGTTGAATGGTTTCCGCTGACTTGACGTTTCCTTTTGAAAAAGAGGACGGGTGGTTTGTTTAAAGGCCCGACGCTACTCGGTGACCCGTGTTTCTTTACAAAGAACCAAGGCCTCCGTACAAACAAAACATTATATATTCATGTTCCTTGAGGTCGAATATGTCTGCTTGTTTGTCTTTTTTACATGTTTGCGTAATAAAACACCGCGCCCTCTTGTTAGCCTCCCATCGGCATTTTTCAGTCCTTGTGAAAACGACCATCTTGAATACTGTGAATAAAAAATGGCGGACTGGTGTTAAAAAAAAAACCAGGCCGTGATCCATCCCGTTTTGTTGATTGCATTTCTTTCCCCCGCAATGGCGGTCTAAAGATGTTATTAGATTCATTATTAACCCCACTTTGTCCCTCTCTTCATTCTTTGTGCTGCTAAAAAGGAGTTTCAACTCTGACCCAACTGAGTGAGTCATGGTGCTTGTTGCCTAATCTAACCCCACAGTAGCGTATGTTATGTATGTACTTCAGGAAATTGAAATATGATGCCAGATTGCGTTTGTTTGGTGTGTGTGTTGCTGCAAAGGAACTAGAGAGAGATCATGTAGCTGTTGTGTACCCCCAGGAGTTAATGGCTCCCCATCTCTTGTGATTTCAGAGACAGAGGAGACAGGGACAATGGCCCCGAGGGCATGGAGCCAGATGGAATCATTGAGGTATGTCCTGCCATATTTTTTTTAAACGATTTTCCTTTTTTTTAGCCTGACTCCATAGTCCTGAGCTGTAATACTGGGTAGACATTTCCTATGTTGAACCCATTAAGACCCGAGGTCGAGTCTACAAATGCCCTTTAAATCAGTAGTTTTCGCACTTATTTTTTTTAAATGGCAGATGTACAAGGTTGCGACACAAGGTGTCAGTAAATCTGATAATGTTATTGACTTGCATTGTCTCAAATAGCCGCTCAATGTAGTGTGTTTTGAGTGTCTCAATCGGCCTCTGAAAAAGATCTATAGGCGAGGGGGAATTGTCTGAATTACCCCTTGTTATAGTAGAAAATATGTTCATTATGTTGAATATTGGCTGTATAGTGATGATATCCATGCGTGTCAACTGACTCTGGATGTCACTGAGTGTCCTGTGGGCCCCAGTCAACGTTCTGTTGGCCTGGACCGTCCCAGAACACCGGTGCTCCAGGGCAATGATCAGAAACCTCACTTTCTGAATACAGCATCTATAAAGATTAGTTGAGCTTGTATATCCACTATTTTTGAATGACCAACGCAGCATCTAAAATGACACCGATGCCTTCCTGTTTCTAATGGTTTTTCAACCGACCGTTCCCCTTGACACTTGTTCTAATATGTTTTCTACTTCGTTTATCGTTCTAATATGTTTTCTACTTCGTTTATCCTTCTCTCTCGCAGAGCAACTGGAACCAGATCGTGGACAGTTTTGATGAGATGGCCCTGCGCGAGGATTTGCTCAGGGGAATCTACGCCTATGGTTTTGAGAAGCCCTCTGCCATCCAGCAGAGAGCCATTATCCCTTGTATCAAGGGTAAGTGGATTTCATTTCTTGCTAAAGAACAAGTTAACACTCGGGTCATGTTGATACTGGTTAGTTTGGCAACCCGAAGAGGCTCTGGACAGATTGCCATAAAGAGATGACATGAATGGAATGATGGCACTGCTTTGGATTATTTTAGCAATCATTGTATCTTTTTAGAGATGATTTATTATGAAATCTAACCCCTGCCACTGGGCAAGGCAGTGTCCTGTAGTGTCACTAAGTCTTAAATCTGGCATGGGGAAGAATGAAAGAAGTCCATTTTAATCCCAGTCAGCTCTGCGTGGTGAGATATGGCTGGTTCATGCAGTGGACACAAACAAAATGTTGAAAAATATAACTTAATAATGTACCAAAAAATGGCCTAAAAGCTCACAGTGCCACATCTGCAATGCGTCAAGTTTGTAGATTGCCTATTTTCAGCAAGTAACACCGTAGTAAGTGAAAAGGCAGAAACGGCAGACGGTTATAGTGTCTCCCCTCTGTCCCCAGGTTACGATGTGATCGCTCAGGCCCAGTCTGGGACGGGGAAGACCGCTACCTTTGCCATCTCCATCCTGCAGCAGATTGATGTGGAGCTCAAGGGCACACAGGCCCTGGTCCTGGCCCCTACCAGGGAGCTGGCTCAGCAGGTGAGTGCTGCTGCTGGCACAGACGGTGACTGTCCCTATTTGCACGATGCTAAGAAAAGTAGTTTTAGTATGTATCCACAGTTCCCTGAGTCTCCTCCCAGCTGCTGTGTTGGTGAAGGACTGAATGTTCTTTGGTAGAGAGAAGAGACACGTCTGCTCTCCACAGTGACAGGGCCTCACCGTCCCTACTCACGACTTAACAGCAGACGACATGATAAACAAAATGCAACACTTTTAAAGCCTGCATTGGTTGACGGTGACTGTCCCTTGGCCAGTCTCCACGGGCGGAGGATTGGGTTCAGGCTTGTGGCATCCGGTTACCAAATGGACGGCGGTAAATAAAGGTGCGATAACATGGCGGTAACATTGAGTGTCTTCTCTATAACTCCTAACAGATCCAGAAGGTGATCCTGGCCCTGGGGGACTACATGGGTGCTGGCTGCCACGCCTGTATCGGTGGGACTAACGTCCGTAACGAGGTGACCAAGCTCCAGGCCGAGGCCCCACACATCGTAGTGGGAACCCCCGGACGTGTCTTCGACATGCTCAACCGCAAGTTCCTCTGTAAGTCCACTTGATTTGCTTACCTCATGCGTGCAGGGTTGTCAGTAAATGTGGTAATAATAGTTATTGACTGGTCTCAAATAAGCTGCTCTATGTCATTGGTAATTTACTATTCATCCAATCGGTATATAGGCCTTAATCTACCTCTGAAAAAGCTCTGTAGGCGAGGGAGACTGTCTGAAATGCCACTTTTGTTATAGTAGATGTGTTCATTATGTTGAATGTGCTGTATAGTGATGATATCCATGCGTGTCAACTGACTCTGGATGTCACTGGTGTCCTGTGGGCCCCAGTCAACGTTCTGTTGGCCTGGACCGTCCCAGAACACCTGTGCTCCAGGGCCATGATCAGAAACCTCACTTTCTGAATACAGCATCTATAAAGATTAGTTGAACAAGTTAACATAATGTAAGACTTATTTGGAATCTAATCAAGGATTTATTTCAGGTTTAGGTGAAATATTAAATGTAGTATGCGAGTATGTGTTTTTTTTTATGTTTCGGGGTCAGACAAGTATATTGTTTTGGTGCGTGGTGATAATTTTGTCTGTCTTTTATGTTACTTCCCAGCCTCAAAATACATCAAGATGTTCGTGCTGGATGAGGCTGACGAGATGTTGAGCAGAGGCTTCAAAGACCAGATCTACGAGATTTTCCAGAAATTAGGAAGCAACACGCAGGTATGTGGTGCAGCATGAAGAATGATATGTGCTCTAGAGAGAATTACTTATGACAAGAACCCACAATGCTAAGACAAGTAGTTTTACTAGTTTATCCAAGGTTCCCTCTCCTCCCAGCTGCTGTGTTGGCGAAGGACTGAATGTTCTTTGGTAGAGAGACGCGTCTGCTCTCCACAGTGACAGGGCCTCACCGTCCCTACTCACGACTTAACAGCAGTCGACATGATAAAACAAAATGCAACACTTTCAAGCATTACCTGCCAGTCGGTGTCAAAATCACTACCCTTTCTCTTGTAGTGTTCCCTTGACTTCACATTTGAAGACCAAGGGCCTACAAATGGGTGACTTACTACTTCAAGACACGTGATTGAGTGCAATTGGCAAGTCTAATATTTCACCGATATGTCAGATTTCTTTTGCAACATGTGTTTACCGTATGTCTGATCCATCTATACATGATTTTGCATTGTCAGGCCCCCAATAAATAAAATCATGTGTTGCGCAGCAACACGTTGTGAGCTTGTAGATCGGCTATTTTAGGTGCACAATACCGGCATATGTCAAAGTATAAATCAGGCCAAGTCGGCTCCGGGCTTTCAAAGGTGTGATCTCCTTTCTCAGGTTTGCGCTGGAAGCAGCACCCACAGTGACCCATGGTTCCCTTGTGTTTCTCCAGGTTGTGCTGCTGTCTGCCACCATGCCCGCGGATGTGCTGGAGGTCACCAAGAAGTTCATGCGTGAGCCTGTCCGCATCCTGGTGAAGAAAGAGGAGCTGACCCTGGAGGGTATCCGTCAGTTCTACATCAATGTGGAGAAGGAGGTGGGTACTATCTTTTTGTCACTCTCGACGTAACTTTTTTCACTTGCGGCATAATTTCCCTACGTTAGGCATAGTCTTTATGAGTTTAGGCGTAGTTCTGCCCGTATAGGCATAATTTCGCCACATTAGGTACATTTTCCAGAAACGCACGGTAGAAGTCTCAAGGCACAACTGCCAGTCAAAGAGTCACATTTTGACACTTTGGTTTTCCCGCCAGTCTTATCAGTGATGAGCTATCAGCTCTCACTGATAAGACGGGCGGGAAAACCAGGCTGCCCTCAGACTTAACATAAGTCTAACGTGCATCTTACTATGGGCTGTCTGGGCCTTTAGTAAGCAGAAGACTTGGTGTTGGAGGTAGACCTCCCCACTTAAAAGTGCTAAGTTTGTTATAACATTACTTTGCATTAACTTTTCAACCTGGCATCCCTATTTTGAGAATGTCATTATAGGCATAAATGATCAAAAGCGACATGTTGTGAGCTTGTAGATTGCTTATTTTGGCCATTTGTCGCACTATAGAAGATATGTTCAGCGACTACAGTTCTCAGACGACTGGTTTCAGTTATTTGGATTCCATTGAAGTCAGCCTGTCTTCTTTGGAATCATGTTGAGGGGTGAAAGTAGCCCAACTACAGCTTGTAGATTTGCTACTACGTTATTCTAAGATTAGAGCATTTAAAGTGGTCAAACTTGCAAATTATGTTCAGAAGCATGCATGTTGAATGAGTTGGCTGTATAGTGATGATATCCATGCGTGTCAACTGACTCTGGATGTCACTGCTGTCCTGTGGGCCCCAGTCAGCGTTCTGTTGGCCTGGACCGTCCCAGAACAACGGTGCTCCAGAGCCATGATCAGAAACCTCACTTTCTGAATACAGCGTCAACAAAGTAGAAAACGAGACCGTAATGGCATGCTTCATAGTTGAACAATGGCAAATTGTTTACGTGGTACTTATTTGGCATCTAATCAAGGCTTTCTTTCGACGAAGTATACCGAGGCTGCTTGAGTCCTAACGAGAGTTTGTCTTCACAGGAGTGGAAGCTGGACACACTGTGTGATCTGTACGAGACCCTGACCATCACCCAGGCTGTCATCTTCATCAACACCAGGAGGAAGGTGGACTGGCTCACCGAGAAAATGCACGCCAGGGACTTCACCGTCTCCGCCCTGGTAAGACCTCCCTGGATGCTTTATTTAGATCACTGGTTCTCAACATTTCGAAATAAAAAAAAGTCGAGAACAGTCATTTAGTGTTGAGCTGCTCAAATCAGCAGAAATGTTTGCGACTCTTTTGAGGAGATAGCTATCTGCCCCCTGTCACTGGGCAAGGCAGTGGCCCTTGGTGTCACAGCGTCTTATATCTGGCAGGGGAAGAGACAAAGCAGTCCATTTTAATCCCAGTCAGCTCTGCTCAGTGAGACGAGGCTGGTTCATGCAGTGGACACAAAACTATTTGTCTTAAAGGACGACTTCACCGCTTTTCAACCTATCTTCATATAGTTGGTCCTCACTAATACTCATGATAAAATTGTACATTTTTTTTCTACTTGGTCTGTGTCTCATAGGAGGACTGTGGACTGTCCAGAAACCGTCTATCAGTGACATCATTGTTAGGCATGATTTTTTCCCCCAAGATTTCACATTTTATTTAGATTTTTATTAACACGAGAACAATGGCTTCTTTTATTGCAACTTTCCAGGAATAGAAAGCCTGCAGTTTCTATTAGCTTGGATTCCCCATTGATGATGTCACTGGTAGACGGGACTCTGAACTGTCCACAGCCCTCCTCTGAGACACAGACCGAGTAGAAAAAAGGGTACCATTTTATCATGAGTATTAGTGAGGACCAATTATATGAAGATACGTTGAAAAGCGGTGAAGTCGTCCTTTAAGTGTTGTTTCATGACCCCATGTCCTTCAGCAGAAGGATGCAATCACTTATTTTAACAAATGTTTCTCTGTGGCGGTGTCCTGTGTTGTAGTCCTTTTTTTAAACTTTTAAAACCCTCTTGTTGTGCATACTTTGATCACATGTGTATGTACCGTGTCCTTGATGCTGAATGGTGCTTCTTTCTCTTCCCCCTGTTGTCCTGTAGCACGGAGACATGGACCAGAAGGAGAGAGATGTTATCATGAGGGAGTTCCGCTCTGGTTCCAGTCGAGTCCTCATCACCACTGACCTTCTGGTACGTCACTAACTCTGTATCCCTTGTGGGCACAACATTTTTGAAGTAGAGTTGTATACATATAGGTTTTTATTTAAAGAATAGCCTATTTAGGGAACTCTGCTTGGCAGAAATTGGCACAGTTGGCTGTTATTAAAATCGATAAATAACAACCAGAAGTTCTCAGTAACTGTCTCTGTGGTGGAAGTTGGCACTAAGTCAGGAACAGACACACCCAGCTTATCTTTCCTGTTAGGCAGAACATGACTTAATAACCAAGTTTCCATGTCTATAAAGGCAGTTAGTAGGACCACGGGTCATCTGATTCCTTAAGTTTCAGTCTCGCTCACTAAATGGCTCATAAAATTCTAGCTGGAGAACTTTGACCTAGTATACTTATTCTGGGCATGTCATAGTGGGTGGACATTTGGCGAAATGGCCGCTCTCTAAGTGGGCTTGTAAATCGGCTTAATTTGTAAAAATGTGTACCTGATGGCATGTATTCTGTGACAAAATAATGCTGAGAGGCTGGTTTATGCTTGGGCAAAAGTGTCATGCACTGTCACCTGGCAAATGATGCGTTTCCAAAAGTGTCGCATTTTCACTGGAATGCGTCATTTTGATCCAGTCTCATGTCAACGCTTTGTCACCCAAGCATAAATTCCACTTGGCTCTCCAAGGTTCCCTCTCCTCCCAGCTGCTGTGTTGGTGAAGGACTGAATGTTCTTTGGTAGAGAAGTCACGTCTGCTCTCCACAGTGACAGGGCATCACCGTCCCTACTCACGACTTAACAGCAGACTACACAAATGCAATTTAAATAACATTCTTGACACTTGTGGTCACCTCTCTCACGGTCTTTTACACTGCCATTCTAGAGGATGAGATCATTGTTTTACTGATGCGGTTTGTCTGGTAATGTAAGTAATGGCTAGATTGTAGCGAGGAAAAAGCATTTAGATTTTGGTGTCATCTACCCCATTAAGCTGTTAATGTGAAAGTAATGGCTAACGGGCAAAGGTGCGTTCTTTGTAGTTGCAGCGTGTTTTGAAACCCTTAATTGGATTTCAACAGAAGCATTCATTGCATACATATCTCCAACATAGTCATTGCATTGCCTCACATAGATCCCAATTAAGGATTTACATGACAAATTACACGACACCCTGATGACAATACACCACCAGACCTCATGCAATACTCTAATCGGGACTGAAAGGAAAGTTTATCCTCTGTACATATTGGTAGAAGGGACTATACCTTCCAGAATATTTTTTGGGAGCCATTCAAGGACAGTCTCCAGTCTAAAGTACAGGATCTAGTTACAGCATGTTTGTCAGTACCTAATAGAATGTGCTTGTCTGTGTCCTCAGGCCAGAGGTATCGATGTACAGCAGGTTTCCCTGGTCATCAACTACGACCTGCCCACCAACAGAGAGAACTACATCCACAGGTAAGCTCTTTAACCACTTTAAAACATAGTCTAGTCGAGGCAGACTATCGGATCTCCGCTTACAGAGTATGTCTTTGGACATCTGAAGTCAATGTGTGGGCTAGAACAAGTGGGACGACTGGCTGCCAACAAACCTATGCCCACTGTTTTAGAAAGTGAATCATATCACACCCTCTAAAGTATTTTCATTGGCTCTTTCCGCACATTTTTTAGCATTCATTGAATTTAGATGTCAACAGACATATCGGTAGGCGGAGATCTCTGCTTGACTAACTATGTGAGACTACTTTCCCTAATGTCTGGGGCAAACAAATTTACAACCTCAAAACATGGTCCAAGTGTTGAGCTTTTAGTTGGGCTACTTTATGAAAATGTTTAGGTGTTTATCATAGCCTAAAGCTGTATCGTTATAACCATGTAGCAAAGTAGTTGAGCTGATAAAATCAGCACAAATGTTTGCATTCATCTGTTGGTAATTTGCCAATTAACCCATTTAGACCTGAGGCAGATTCTAAAAACTTGGATAATGATAAAAACAAATGTATGTTATATACTGTACATGGCAACAACCACCCCAAAAGGGGTTCCCGAATTGAAAGGTGTAGTTATGTATAGGAGTTCCAAGTCTAAATGGGTTAAGAGATATCTTTTTGCCCCCTGCCACTGGGCAAGGCAGTGGCCCTTGGTGTCACAGCGTCTTATATCTGGCAGGGGAAGATGCAAAGCAGTCCATTTTAATCCCAGTCAGCTCTGCTCAGTGAGCCTAGGCTGGTTCATGCAGTGGACACAACACTACTTGTCTTAAGTGTTGAGCATTTTCATAAAAACGTATAGGTCTAGGTCTTTATCGAAGCCTAAAGTTTGTAGTATTACCATGTAGCCAAGTGTATTACCATGTCGCCCGCCCACTGTACCGATCAAATGCTCATCCCGCATCCACCCTCTTCTCCACTCAGGATTGGTCGCGGCGGTCGTTTCGGCAGGAAGGGCGTGGCCATCAACATGGTGACAGAGGACGACAAGCGCACCCTGCGAGACATTGAGACCTTCTACAACACCACCGTGGAGGAGATGCCCATGAATGTCGCCGATCTCATCTAAAAGAAGAGAGTGAAAAAAACGAAGATTCCGCCCGGCGTTTGGTTCTACCCCCCCCCGTTCCCCATCTTTCTCCAATTTGACCCTTTAGTTCACACTGATCCCAGTTCTGCTGCCACGAGAGCCGCCTCTCGGCCCGACTATAAATTGTCCCCGCACTCCTGTCCCCCACACTTTGTCCCCATCAGCATCCCCCCACGAACTGTTAATGGAAGGCTGTAGTTCTGATCCTAGTTTCCTTGTTATTGCATTTCACAAGATTTCTGGCCATCTTAATCTGGGCAAGGATGGGCTGTTCTGTAACCTGCTTTGTCTGCCTGCCTGCCTTAGTACATTTATGCCGCTGCCCTCTCCAAGTCGAGGCCGCCTTGAGTTCTTTTTGCGCTTCATCCCGAATCCCCACGTAGTCCGCCAAAACCTTGTCCTTCCCCCAAAACAAATGCAAGATCTCGTTTGTCGCCATGCCAATGTTTGACCCCCCGATGGCGCTCAACAAACGCAAAAAACTTTGAGACCAAATTAGTTTCTAAACTTGTTGTTTAAAAGAAAAAAAGGACTGATACTTACTGAGTTGAAACGGTATGGTGGTTAATAAAATTGTCGACCAATTGTTGAAGTAATATTTACTGAAGGAATTGAAGACTGCATCTCATTCGAACTTAGAGCAGGAAAAAAAATCTGTGGACTTTTTTTTTTTTGGGGGGGTGTTTAGAAAGTGTCAACCACTTTGAACCTGTTTTGGGCATGCCATTGGCAAATGTTTCCAAAGATGGCCGACCTACAAGCTAACGAGTCCCGAAAGCGACACGTTTCAGTTTTGTGTGGTGTTAAAGCTTGTAGGTCGGCTAACTTTGAAAACATTTGAATAGGGCTTTATACAATCGGAATAGTATTTGTCATAGCAAGCATTAATGTACTTGACAGAAATCACGTTCCTTTATGTCTCCAACAAAAAATTATGTCTCCAACAAAAGAAAGCTCCATTAATTCTCATGTTTGGAGGGGTGCTTGGGGTGCTTACACATACAGGGGCATCATCTTCAATAAACTGTATAGAAAAATTGATCAAGAATTGAGTTGTTTTCCCCCCTTTTCTGATCTTTCCTGTCTGCTGTGCGATTTCTTGTTAATACTGCTTAATTTGCATAGAGTATAAGTCGTGAAGGTAGCGTTTTTTGTTTTCGGATGCCGACTTCAAGGTTCAGACGCGTCGGGGCAAAAACGCACATGCTATTTTTTGTTTTTTGGCGAAGAATTTTGCCTTTTCTGGACTGTCTGAACTCGTTGGATTTTTCATCTCTAGCTCGTGATATATTTTTGTTTTCTCCGAATTCGTTTTTTTTTTTCTCTTTGGCGTCAGTGTAACCTACCTCATGGAAATGTGGGGCGAGGTCTTTTGACGTGAAAAAAAGGACCAAACTGCAGATGATTTGAGTATATTGAGATTATTATTCCGTTGTTCGTGTTTTCTTTGTTTAAAAAATGCCTGTCATGGGGGAGGTTAGGGGAGGTTAGGGAGACCGGGAGATATTCCTGGGGGTATTATGATCAGTGCTATTTTTTAAATGAATTTATTATTAAAAAATGTGATGGAATTGTTAACTCTTCTCAGACAGAAGCCATGTGATAACTTTTCTACATTGGATTCTGTATAGTATTTATTTTAATGGTTTTAAAAAAATAAATAAAGGTATTTCTCCTTTTTAACATGTGAAAACTATTGGCCTCTGCATTGTTTAACTTGGAACGGTTTCCTGTGGACCTGAAACTGTTCATGAGTTGACCTTCAATGGGACTGTCCACACACTATCCAACTGGAGTTCATCCAAGCCAGAGTTTATCAACTGAGTTCACACCTGATTCTTTTTTGGAACCAATGGCAACATCTGACATTTTCGTCACTATGACCCTGTCAAAGAGTCTTCTTCAGACCACCTTTGGGGGTTCCTTCCTGCCTTCCAACCCACCGGTTGAGACAGACACTGCACGAGCCTGTTTTATGCCAGAGAACTGAAATGGAAGCTGGGCATGTTAAAGGTCACTAGTTTTGTATATTGACCACTAGAGGGCAGCAGATGACAACAGGTAAATGGAAGCCGTCGTCTTTTTGAATAAAAGTTTTGAAGCCAGATCTTACAAAGAATACTAAAGGAATAACCCCCCCCCCCCCCCCCCCCGTTTTTTATCCCTGGGGAGGAATTGAAGTGTCATGATAGAAGCTGTGGAACAGGTGAGAGAAAAAAGTGCACTGGGTCCGAATGAATGGTTTACATGATGTACAATCAAAATGTAGGCTACATATAGCCAACAATGAATATACATATGTCAACTGTGACCATCACCAATGGATGTATGATTAGTATCAACAGGGTATATGAATGAAAAGATGTAGCTACAGTAGCAATATATGGGTGAATATTAAAGGACCACTTTGCCTATTTTCAACCATATGGTTGAATATGTATGAAGATATTATCTTCATGCAATTGGTCCACACTAATAATGCCCATTGCCACTCTGTTCAGAAACCTGTCAACCAGGTTGGCAATTTAAAATACGATAATTAAGAATAAGAGCTAATGCAAGAACAATGGCCTATTTCGGCATGCTAACTTTCCAGGAAGAGAAAGGCTGTAGTTTATTTTTTTCCCGGACAAAATAACATTACAATTACAGATAACAGGGCAAATGCAGTTACACCACTGGAAATGTAAAATAAATAAGCTCGAGGTTATATAAATTACTTTAGGAATATTAGCTTGGAATCCCCATCGATGTCACCGTCCATGGGCCATGATGAGACACAGAGTAGACAGACATTGTGCCATCTTATAATGAGCATGAGTGAGGACCAATTATTATAGTATTTAATAGTGACATTTATTTGATATAGGCTGCCTGAAGTTAGTTTATTAGTCCTACAGTAGCCTACTTTCCAGAGAAAGTGGCACGGATTTAAAATAATCTAGCCCTGAAACAATGGATGAACTTCAACTTGGTGTTTGCACTTTCTCCCTTTTTGGTCCGTGGGCCTACATCTACATAGACGTTCAGATTACGGATGTTACAATTATGTACGGGCCCTCAGAAGTACCCGTATCTTCCGTATTGTTCAATAAAAAGCATTTTAATCCGATCAGTGGCCATTTTCTCATAGAGTTATAATGTATTATAAAAAGTGCAATACACCTCCCAACCGGTAGGGTCGCGTAGTTGAATGCATATGGAGAAAATGGCCACCGATCGGATTAAAATGCTTTTTATTGAACAATACGTAAGATACGGATACTTCTGAGGGCTCGTACATAATTGTAACATCCATAGCCATGGGTTAAGCACTTCATATTGGAAATCTGAACGTTTTTTTTAGATGTACGGGCTAAAAAGGGAGAAAGTGCAAACACCAAGTTGAAGTTCATCCATGACGGTCGTGACAGACTGAGACGACCTCGTGTGATCCGTGGCTAAAAATAATACAACCCGTCTATGAACAATAAGCAACAGGTGGACACTCACAACAGGACCAATCGGTAGATAACAATCGGTCTTCATTTATGATGACTCATGTTTTCTCAGAAGGAAACACTCAAAGTCCTTGAGATTGCATTGCAATCATGTCCGTGTCAACTTTTTGTCACATCATGTAACAAACCAGCATGGTAGAAAATAGCAGAGGTGTAAAGTAACTAACTACATTTACTCAAGTACTGTTTTAAGTCCCATTTTGAGGTTGTTGTTTTTTTTTTACTTTACTGGAGTATTTCCAATTTTCAGTACTTTAATTCTACTCCACTACATCTCAGAGGCAAATATTATACTTTTACTCAACTACAATTATTTTAATAGTAATATTTTTTGATGCCAATACTTTTGCACTGTTACTCAAGTAACATTTTGAACACGGGCCTTTTACTTGTAACAGAGTATTTTATTGCTACTTTTCCTGAAATATCTGAGTACTTCTTCCACCACTGCCTACAGTAGCCTACTTCCCAGAGAAATTGGCAAGGGGTGTATATTCCTTTTAAATCCAACCTGTCTATTAACAATAAGCAACAGGTGGACACTCTCACAACATGACATGATAACAATCGGTCTTTATTTATAAATATGACTCATGTTTTCTCAGAAGGAAACACTCAACGTTCAGGCTCTATGCAAAGCAGCAATATTGGAAATACGTTTGGCCTCTTCTTACTTCCTTCACAGGTGTTACTAATGATACTAATGAAGGCTCTGTTCCATTCTGGTCACACAGAGTCAGGGTGCTGATATTGTGCATGTTGACTCACTGGAAACACTCTGCTACACCAATGGGTCTCAAAGTGTGGTCCAGAGTGTACAAATGGAACCAAATTTACCCGTAAGGGCCATTTGGTTCCATTTGTAGAGTTATGGGGGTCCTTGAAATTAAAAGGTTTGAGAACCACTGTGGTACCTAGAGTAGTGCAGTTGGTGGGTGTAGTTCTGCTTTATCTCCACCAGAGGGGGGAATGACGCAGAGTCTTTGGTTTGTTGTAAGTTGTAGGGACTTTGTGAAGCTTAGGGGCTTGTTGTTATGGAAATGAAGTTTACATCACTTCTCCTCTGGGATCTGCAATGGTGGAAGAACTCTTTGAATTCAATACAAGTGGAATTAACACAGTCAAGTAAAAGTCCAGAATTCAAATTGTGACTAAAAGAAAAAGTACAAATAAAGGAAAAAGTATTAGATAAAATCTAAATATACTTCAGGAACCAAATCGAATGTACTTATGTACAGAATAATAAATATTACTTTATTGTATAGCATAAGGCTTATTTTAATTACTTTACATAACGCTGGACAGCCCTGATCAATGTACCGTCTTATCTTAATTTATAATACTTCATCATAATGTATTTGCTGATTACATTCTATATTGTTAATCTCAATCTACCTAACTATCCACCTAACTAAAGGTATCAACTACTTATTTATTCTACGTAAACATATCCACAATGATAACAATAATCAATAGCAGAACCAGATATGAAAATGTGTCTCCATCTTAGATATAACTGCAGCATTTATGCACACATGAGAAAAAAGTGTGACTTATGGATTTATATATTTATATATAATGTATATATATATATATATATATATATATATATATATATATATATATATATATATATATATATATATATATATATATATATATATATATATATATATATATATATATATATATATATTCACATAATTAGAGAATCATCAGGACTATATAACAATATAATGAGATGGGTTATACGTCAACTTTGTGCTTTTGAGCACTATATGTAAAGTCAAGAGTGTGGTTTTTACCACCAGTTCAAGGTGAAAGGTTTTGGGCCACATAAAAAAACAGTGTTACTTTATACGTTTCTAACTCAGAGAACCATTGAACCACATGGATTTGATTCCTATATTTGTACACAGTGATGTAAAGTAAGTACATTTACTTAAGTACTCTACTTACAATTTTGAAGTATTTTTACTTTACTGGAGTATTTCCAATGTTCAGTACTTTCACAATGCGACGCATTGTGAGCTTGTCGATCTGCTATTTTTATTTTATTTTAAATAAAAAAGTACTTTTTCCACCACTGTTTGTACACGCTCAGATTTAAAATAAGTAGGCCTAAGTAGAAGTTTTAGACCACAGTTTTTTTTTTAAATGACCCAAAGTGACTCACACCTGTTATGCGGCAAGAAAGTTGATGTCAAGAGTTTATTTGCCAATATAGGTGCCTCCTATGAACCAGTAAAGTAAAGTAAATAAAGTAATGGAACCTTACCTTAGTCACAAAGTGAGTACATAAGAGAGACTGGACTTTGTATTTGCTCCATGTCAACTGTGATCCACTTACTGATTAAATATAGGTGAGGAGTACTTGTCTTAAACCTTATACTACGTTGACCATATTCCCAAGGGCTTGACTGATTGAATACGTTATTTGTCAGAAATGTATACAGCACGTGGTAAGACATTAAAGCTAAAGTGGTGGAAAAAGTACTCACTTTTTTTACTTAAATAAAAGTATCAATACTGCAACGTACAAATACTCTGTTACAAGTAAGAGTCTGGAATTCAAAATTTACTTGAGTAAAAGTGCAAAAGTATTGGTATCAAAATGTACTTAAAGTACCAAAAGTAGAAAGTACTCATTATGCAGAATGGCCCAAAAATAGCAGATCTACAAGCTCACAATGTGTCGCATCAAATGGTCGAAATGTATGCAGGGCTGAAGTGGTTAATGTATATTTTGTAATAATAATCAAAATCTACAAAGTAACTAGCAACTAAAGTTTTCAAATAATTGTGGTGGAGTAAAAGTACAATATTTGTCTCTGAGATATAATGGAGTAGAAGTAAAAGTACTGAAAATTGGAAATACTCCAGTAAAGTAAAAATGCCTCAAAATTGTACTTAAGTACAATACTTGAGTAAATGTACTAGTTACTTTACATCACTGAGTACTGTGCTAACGCAACATAACAACAATAATACAAGATGGACATAAAGATATATTAATAAAGATATCGTTGCTTGTCGGGGAGAAACCATATTTCAACTTTTTTTTCTTTTCTTAAAGTAATGACCCCACTTCATCCTACAAGAGCATCACACAAAAGTTGTGAAATATATAGAATAAATAATATTAAAACACCAACATTACGCAAATTTGTCCAATTTTACACAGAAACACAAAATGATTAAAAAACACAAATTTTCCCCCCGAAATTTGAGTGAATTTTATGGAATTTTTGTAGGAAATCAACTCAATTCATCTAAAATAAACTTTTATCTTATTTTATCTGATTAAATACTTCAAAGAAAGTATACAAACAAAAGGAGTTCAAATGAGTATATGTCTGGCTGTGATATTGATTGTTTAATGATGTCTTATCTGTTTTTTGTATACTTCAAGCTGCTGCTGCTGCTCTGCCAATTAAACACAAACACCATCCAGGCCCTGGGAGCCAGTAATGGATGTCATAATCCCTGAGAATGCTTTGTTGGACATTCCTCAGCATGTACACAACACACACACACACACACACACACACACACACACACACACACACACACACACACACACACACACACACACAGACACAGACACACACACACACACACACACACACACACACACACACACACACACACACACACACACACACACACACACACACACGTGTACACAACACACACGTGCACACAACACACGCGCGCGTCCACACACGTATACAGTGAAGCCAATATTAAACATGAGTATGTGCAAATATACTGTATAAGTACACATTTACTCAAACCGACAAAGAAGGATACACATTCACACCATATGCACGCATGCACGCACGCATGCACGCACACACCTACGCACGCACGCACGCACGCACGCACGCACGCACGCACGCACGCACGCACGCAAAACAACACACTCCCCTCCATCTGTCCTGGCCCTAAACCCACCAACCCCCAACTTTACTCTCCCGAACAACCCCCAATCCACCAAACACACACACACACACACACACACACACACACACACACACACACACACACACACACACACACACACACACACACACACACACACATTTGCATCGCTATACTTGTGTTGTGAGGACATCATCATTTTAGGGTGGCATTGAAAATAGCTGAAATTGGCAAAAGAAAAATAGCCTATCTGCATTCTTGTATCGGCCATTTTTCGGTGCGTGACATCGTTGCGCAACTAAGTATAAAATAGGGAAAAAACTCCAACCCTAACCCCTAAACCTCCAATCTAAATGTCTAATCCTTACCCTTACCCCAACGTGAACCTTTCCCTAATCATAAACCTACCACTAAAAACCTTTTAAACCATAAAATTCCGCTTGTGAGAACCAGGAAAATGATGGTGTCCATTTTTCAAATAAGTATTTACTGTACACTTTTGGGGACATTTGGCTCTCACAAGTATAGCAATACAAGTACACGCACGCGCGCACACACTCACACACACACACACACACACACACACACACACACACACACACACACACACACACACACACACACACACACACACACACACAGTCCAATAACAGCCGATATGACGTCCATAGCAGGCCTCATAACATGTTATGTCTCCCTATCATCATTATCACCCCGATACTCGCCTCTACCCCTTCTCCTCTCTCCCCACCCCACAGCCTAGGTGGCCCCCCTCATACCCCCCCCCCCATGTCCCCTTCCATGGAAGGGACCCATACTTTCTCTCCCTCTGGGTCCCGTAACAACTCACCACCACTCCACCAAAACCACCACCACCCACCCACCCAAACCCCCAGCCCCCCGCTGGGTGCTCGATTGTGGGCCGGGGGGATTATGCAAGCGGGGGGGCTCGTAAAGGGCCCTGCCAAGGTCTTTCTGGCCCTGTGACGGATGGCTGGGGACACTGGAAGGGGGGGGGGCGGGGGGGTCACTGTTTTGCATGAGAAGAGAGACCGGGAGCAGGGGGGAGAGGAGGGGAGGGGGAGGAGGGGGGGATAGAGGGTCCATTCAATGGAGGGCTGTCACCCCCCCAAAGACTGGAACTACTGAAACTACCAACCTCCGTCCCCCTTCCATCAACCATTCCTCCATACACCACTCTCTCTCTGTTGCCATGTCTACTTATTATAAGCGACTCTGGGCTTGTTTTTCCTGCAAAGTTGCTTGTAAATTATTGGCAGGTTGCAGGTTTTTGGGCTTGTTTCTAAAGTGTAGTTGTTTATTTGGGCTTGTTTCTAAAGTGTAGTTGCTTATTTGTACTTGTTTCTAAAGTGTAGTTGTTTATTTGGGCTTGTTTCTAAAGGATAGTTGTTTATTTGGACTTGTTTCTAAAGGGTAGTTTTTTATTTGGACTTGTTTCTAAAGTGTAGTTGCTTATTTGGGCTTGTTTCTAAAGTGTAGTTGTTTATTTGTACTTGTTTCTAAAGTGTAGTTGTTTATTTGGGCTTGTTTCTAAAGTGTAGTTGTTTATTTGGGCTTGTTTCTATAGTTTAGTTGCTTATTTTGGCTTGTTTCTAAAGTGCAGTTGCTTATTTTGGCTGGTTTCTAAAGTGTAGTTGTTTATTTGGGCTTGTTTCTAAAGTGCAGTTGCTTATTTTGGCTTGTTTCTAAAGCGTAGTTGTTTTTGTGCCAAGGTGAATTGATTAATTGAATACACAGGACCACAATGGAAACAGGCTTTTTGTGTTATCCTTTTAGCATCATTGTGTAATCGTATACACTGTACTATTTGCAAACTGTTAATAGTATTCAATCAATCATTCAAAACCCCAGTTCCAGGTGTGTGTTGTTAACGAGTCGCATCGCGTTGTGAGCTTGTAGATCGGTTATTTTAAAATAGCTGATGTATATAGGTTTAAAGTGCATGTGGTCTAGTCGCTTCTATTGGACTTGTTTTCACAGACCTGGTTGCTTATTTTTCTCTCAAGATCTGGCAACACGGATACACCACTCTCTCACTCTCTCTCTCTCTCTCTCTCTCTCTCTCTCTCTCTCTCTCTCTCTCTCCTTCTCTCTCTCTCCTTCTTTCTCCTCTCACTCAATCATCTCTCTCCCTCTATAATCTCTCTCTATCTCTCACCCTCTCTCCTCTTTGCCACCTTTATTTTCTCCCTTTTCTCTCTCTTTCTCCCTTTCCTCTCTCTCTTCTCTCCTTTCTCTCCTCTCTCTCTCCCTTCTCACCTCTCTCTCTCTCTCCTTTTTCTCTCTCCTTTCTCTCTCTCTCCTCTCTATTTCTTTCTCTCCTCTCCTTTTCCCTCCTCTCTCTCTCTCTCTCTCTCTCTCTCTCTCTCTCTCTCTCTCTCTCTCTCTCCTCTTGATGCCCCCCCCATCACCCCCCCCCCCCCCCCCCCCCCCACACACACACACACACACACACACACACACACACACACACACACACACACACACACACACACACACACACACACACACACACACACACACACTCTTCCCTCCATCCCATTCCATTCTCTCATTCTCTCTCTCTCTGCCCGGTCACCCTCTTCTAATCTATCTCCTCTTTTTTTTTCTCTCCTCTCGGGTCTCCTTTTACTTCTTGATTTCATCCCACTTAATTTCTGTTCATTCACATTTCCCTTGCTTTCCATCAAGCTGAGGGTTTTTTTCTCCTCCTCTTCTTCTTCTTCCTCTTATTCATTTGCGGTGATTTCCATAACATTTAAAAGCCTCTCTCATTATTGGACCGTGGGGTGGTGAATGAGACACTATAATATAAACCGCATGGCGTACAGACTCTCTTAATAGTGAGATAAGTCTCAGTGTGACTGAATGGCCCCTGACATTCTCCTCAAACTCAGTGTCACCGAGGACAAGACAAGACACTCTCTGCTGTGTCACCGGGCCATCAGTCAAAGAGAAAAGAAGAAAGTGAAACTAAGAAATACAGTGCGATTCTATGGAAGGGTCACTACAATGACACGTTAGCATCCGATTGGATTACGGTGAAGCCACATTTTAATACTGACTGAGCTGTTATAAAAACCATCGGTGAGCTGTCACTTCATCCAATATCATATTGTTGGTGTTGGGTGGAACACCAAAAAAGTGATCATTATTTTCAAAACAATTTCAAATAGTGAAAATTGCTGATCTACAAGCTCACAACGCCTCGCATCGTGAGGCGTTGTGAGCTATTTTCTCTACTTTTGTGCGACACTCTTGTATGATGAAGTCGGGCATCGATTTACGCAAAAATAAAGAAAAAGTTGAAGATACAAGGTTTCTGCCTGACAGCAACAATATCATATAGGCCTGTTACACTAAAGCCCGATTTATATTTTGTTTTACGGTGATCTAAAAAACAGATCTATAAGCCGATCTACAAGCGCACATTGATTAATGTGTGCTTGCTTGTAGATCAGCTACGTTTTGGACACGCGACACAGTCGAGCGGAAATTAAGCATATATACAGCATGATGTTTTCGAAGTCCTTCCAGGGAGGGTCTTGGTTGGCTGGTCCGCACTCTCGCATCGCATGGCTCCTGGAAGGGATTCTATATGGGGTCTGAAGCTGAATGGGCAGTAATTTATTTTCACTATAATTCAATTCCCATACATGGAATACAGGGCAGAAACATTGATGAGTGACTGTTAGTGACAGCACTTTCACCATTATGAAGTTGAACCTACTGTATCAAATACAATTATGATGTTCAGATTGTGGAGAGAATCATTTGAATTGGGGGCCCATAGCTTCATAAAAGTCCATTTGGGGTCCTTGACTTTACTCAAATGTAGGATACTCAGTAAATGTACACATTTACTTAGTACACGTTGAGGTATTTTTTACTTGATGATGTACTGCCATTCAACTACATCTCAGAGGCAAATATTGTATTTTTGTATTCCACTACAATTATTTGACAGCTTTAGTTGCTTTGCAGATTTAGATTATGGAAAACATACATTAAGTGATACATTATGACATTATTATTTTACCAGCTGCAACATCAAAGTGATGAACACATTCATGCATTAGACCAATAATATATGATTGTGAAATGGGCCATTCTGTATGAAGAGTATAGGCTATACTTTTACTTTTGGTAAGCTACTGTAAGTATATTTGGATGCCAATACTTTTGTAGACAACTCAAATAACATTTCCAATGCATGACATTTACTTTATTTACTGTGGTATTACTACTTTTAAACTTCAATTGGAGTAGGCCTGCATGGGCCTACTGCTATTTCTACCACTGTATGCCTTTTCAGGCCTATAATTCCAGCACACATACTATATATTAGCATTATTTCTACATTACAGGGCCTATTCTTAAGAGCCCAACAACGATTCATTCAGCCTGACGAATAAATAACACAATTAGACCCACTTAATGTTTTTACATATTGATGCGAGGGAGAGTGCTGCACTTCATTTAACTGTTTAATTCGCCCATGTGGGCTGCCGGAGCGGACCACCCAGCGCCATAGGAGCCCAGGAGAGAAGGTGTCAAAACTTCTCACTTTCTTTCACATGTTTTTTTGACATATTAGTCGTGAGATTTGGGGCCACTGGCCAAACACAGCTCTTCCTCCCACCGGCCGTTACCCCCCCGCCGGGGCAGCCATTGTGATGGAGAAACTAGGCCTGCTAATTTGTCACCAATGCAAATGTATAACCCCCCAGCCCATGCTAAACGAGGGGGCTCCGCTCCCCCCCCATCATCCAACGCACAGAAGCCAGCTACTGTCTGCTTGTTGCATGTTGCCCCCCCTCGGGGCCAGAGGTCAGCATGGCCAGGTATCGGCCATTAACACCTGCATTCAGTCTTGTCTCTCCCCCCGGGGAGAGACAAGACTGGAGGTGTGCAAAAACACCATGTAATGACCTCGGAAAGCTGTCAAAGTACTCTGTAAAACAGCTATAGGTCACCAGTGGTGAGAAAGTATTAAGTACATTTACTTAAGTACTGTAGGCTACTTAAGTACAACTTTGAGGTGCTTACTTTACTGGAGTAGGCCTATTTCTTTTTTTATACCTTCACTTTTTACTCCACTACAATTATTTGAAAACTTTAGTTACTAGTTACTTAGATTTGGATTATAATTACAAAACAGACATCAACCACTTCAGCCCTATTTAAACTTTGGCTATTTGAAAATAGCCGATCGACAAGCTCACAACGTGTCACAATGCGAGGCATTGTGAGCTTGTAGATCTGCTATTTTCAAAAGATCTTTTATTCATTGTATGCATTTGAAACCTTGTGAAATGGAACATTCTGCATAATGGATACTTTGGTATTGATATTTTTATTTAAGTAAAAACCTTTGAGTACTTTTACCACCACTGTGGTCTATATGTTCAGTTAACTCCAAATGGACAACAAAACCATCATGTCAATTTAACTCTACAGGCCATCTTTAGGCTTCTATAATAACATAATAATATGTATAGGCTAATCCTCGTGTAATCTCCTTTGACAGCCATCATCTCACTGAACATTTCCACTTAGCCTACTGTTTACAGCCTATAATAATAGCCTACTGTATACGTTTTTGCGGATTGTTCTGTTTGCATAAAGGAGTCTGAACCGAAGCCAAAAGACAGCTGTGTTGTATAGACTGTAGGCTAATTAATGCACACTTTCCATATTGTGGGATTTAAAAAGGAGTGCTATTAGGCCTATGGTTTGACATCATTATTTCAATACACTCACACAGACAAGTTTTTGCAAGCTCAGTTGTGAAATCGGTAGATTAGTTCTCATAACAATGCAAGCATGTTGTTTGATTTCTTTAAGTTCACTTATAAACTATAACCTACATTAATACCTGCTGCTATTTTTATGCACTCTATTCTCTCTTATATTTTTACACCCTTAACTGCAATATTGAGAGCTTGCACTAAGCAGAATTTCCCCCACTCTTTTACTTTGTAACTGTGTGTATATCAAACTATAAAGTTTGATTGACTTTTGTGAATGACAAAATATGCACAGCATCTGGCAAATTCAAAGTATACACAGTCAAATCTGGAGTAACATTTCAAGGTGCATTAGGTAATTGTTGTAAATGTTAAAATAAGCTCTATATTCTGATAGTGCCATTGCTATAGTGTTTGTTCAGTAACAGGTGTCTCCCTGTCTCTGAAAATGCTTTTTCAGGTCGGGATACCAATTTGATCCAATCAGGAGAGGGAGAACTCATACAGGTTATGGGGTATAATCAAGTGAAACGGGACGTGATGACACAAAGATGTGAAATTGACAACCCACCTGGAAAAAAGTATTTTCTGTTTATTAAAGCGCCCGAGAGACTGGGAGAGGGAGAACTATCAGAATATAGAGCTTTAACTTTTTAACAAAAAGGTTTTTGTTTTAAAACATCACTATCACCAATATCGCCAAAACAAGATTCAAGATTCAAGAGTTTTATTGTTACAAGTACAAGGGCTCCTCAACATTGTAGCAGCAATAATAACAAGAGATAATTAAGGATAGTAGAGCAAAAAAAGGATGATAAATACATGGAAATAGCAAAGTATGTTACATTAGTCATGATGACACAAGACTGCATGGCACTGATAGTGTATATTAATCTACAAACTACAGTGAAGAGTGTGTAGAAAGAAAACATAAGGGCATAGTAGATTAATGAACCCTAGCGTCCCCATAATCCCTATTCTGGGGGGCGAACGTTGGGTGAAAATAGTAGGTCTACTATCAGTGGTGGAAGAAGTACTAAGATATTTTACTTAAGTAAAAGTAGCAAAACCACAATATGAAAATACTCTGTTACAAGTAAAAAGCCTGTGTTCAAAATGTTACTTGAGTAAAAGTACAAAAGTATTGGCATTAAAATATACTTAAAGTAACAAAAGTAAAAGTACTAAAATGTTTGAAAATAGCAGATCTAAAAGCTCGCAACGCGTTGCATCGTGACGTGTTGTGAGCTTGTAGATCTGCAATTTCAAAATAGCTTATGTATGAAATAGGGCTAAAGTGGTTAATGTACAGTATGTTTTATAATATAATAATTTATATCTGCAAAGTAACTAGTCACTAAAGTTTAAAAAAAAAACTTGTACAGGAGATGTAGTGCCTCTGAGATGTAGTGGATTAAGAAAAAGTACTGAAACTGGAAATACTCCAGTAAGTAAAAAAATATCTCAAAAATTGTACTTAAGTACAGTAGGCCTACTTACTTAGTCACTTTACATCGCTGTCTAGTGTCTACTATCTCTCAGTGCATCACGTTGCAATAAATTGTGAGCTTGTACATCGGCTATTTTCTGGAGGGAAAACAGGAGGGGGCCCTAACAGAGCCCTGGGGCACTCCGGTCAGCAACAGTAGGCCTATAGGTCAACTAGGTTTTAAGTGATTTAAAAGCTATACTAGACTTCAACACAAGAGCATTAAAAGTAATGCAGTAAATTACTTGCTACTGTAATTAATTTACATAACAAGCCCCATAGTCTAACCCTACTGGTTCTCAACGTGGGGTCCGGACCGGGGACCCCCAGGGGTCCTTGAAGGGGTCCCCAGCTAAATTAGTCAATATAGCATAAAAAAATCGGTTCAACCACTTTAAACCCTATAGAAGAATAGCCATT
>NC_139956.1:34647720-34662720 GCF_963454915.1 Gymnoscopelus microlampas | reverse complement strand
TGGGTCAGACGGCTCGAAAAAAAATCGCAGACACAACAAGTTAATTCGTTTGCTGAAAAAATTACCTTTTTCCCCTCTATGGACTTCTAATGAGCAGCCTACTTTTGTTAGCGAGTTCATGTCTGAAGTAGCTAATGTAAGGGCCAATCGATTATGGACACCAGTGGTGGAAAAAGTACTCACATGTTTTACTTAAGTAAAAGTATCAATACTGCAATGTAGAAATACTCTGTTACAAGCAAAAGTCTGGAATTCAAAAGTACAAAAGTATTGGCATCAAAATGTACGTACGGTACCAAAGGTAAAAGTACTCATTATGCACAAGGTCCCATTTCACAATTTTTCAAAATAGCAGATCTACAAGCTCACAATGCGTCGCATGTAGATCTGCTATTCTCAAATGGCTGAAATGTATATAGGGCTGAGGCGCCGGCGGTTATCTTTTGTAATAATAATAAAAATCTACAAATTTGCCTTTGTGATGGCACTGTAGGCTAGAGAGGACGCATAATTAATCAACGCCACTCCCAAAATACATATAAAGTTTGGGTCAGTGTTGTGTTAAATGTCAAAATCATAAATATGACAAAATCATCAACAGCCTGGTCAAATAAACATTCTATAAGCCCAATAATTTCACCCGAGATAATCACAGAAACCACTTCAAAGACAAAACAACCAAATTAATTCTCTCAAATGAAACTTTTCTCAATTGGTCGTCAATCCTCTCTCTCCATCAACAAGTGCTCCCCTCTCTCTCTCTCTCTCTCTCTCAACCGTCCCGCCCCCCCCCCCTTTTCACATGCAAATGAGCACGCGCGCGCACGGTGGAGCTCGCTCTCCCATTGGTCGGCGGCGGGCGCGAGCGCACGAGAGAAAGAGAACAACTTTTTCTGTCAACACGAGGTTCCATTCAGTCTGACCTGGAGCTGCAACAAGTGGTTTATACTTCTGTCTTCTCACCCCGATGAATCACTGACTGTCGCTTTAACTCAGCTTTCTCATGACTTTTTAGCTATTTTAATTCTCCGTATCGAAGCGGTTTTACTCTTTTAACGCAAGATTCGACAGTTCTTTGTTGAATTTCGAATCATTCTATTGGTATATCGTCTTGTTGGCAGGTGTCCTTAAAATATTTAATTAGTTGATTCGAAACAGCCGGTGCGCAGCGCGCTCTGTGGGAACACCTGGCCACAAAGTCGCCAGGTAAACCAGGCGACTTTTAAAGGCTCTTCTTTTCTCTTTTAACTTGGTTTTATACACTTTAACCAACGCAAAATGAACATGTACAGCATGATGGAGCACGAGCTGAAGCCCGGCCAGCAGCACCAGAGCCAGCAGCAGGGCATGTCCCCGGTCACCATGGTCCCCGGCGGGGGCAACATGGCCTCCCAGCACCCGGGCTCCAAGACGGCGTCCTGCGGCCCCCCGGCCGTGGACCCCATGGACAAGGTGAAGCGGCCCATGAACGCCTTCATGGTGTGGTCCCGCGGCCAGCGGCGGAAGATGGCCCAGGAGAACCCCAAGATGCACAACTCGGAGATCAGCAAGCGGCTGGGCGCCGAGTGGAAGCTGCTGACCGACGCCGAGAAGCGGCCGTTCATCGACGAGGCCAAGCGGCTGCGCGCCGTCCACATGAAGGAGTACCCGGACTACAAGTACAAGCCGCGGCGCAAGACCAAGCCGCTGCTGAAGAAGGACGGCATGCAGGGGGGCCAGCAGGGCATGAAGTACCCGCTGTCCGCCGGCGGGCTGCTGGCGGCCGCCGCGGCCCAGGGAGGCTCCCATCCCGGGAGCCCCAGGATGGACAGCTACGGCTGGGGCCCCGCGGGGGGTTACGCCGGCATGCAGGGACCGGAGGCGCTGGGCTACACGCAGCAGCTGCACCGCTACGACCTGTCGGCCCTCCAGTACCCCCCTGCCGCCATGGCGGCGCAGAACTACATGAACGGGGCCAACTCCTACAGGTGAGAATCGTAGGACATTTGTTTTTGTTTGATTGATTGTAGCCGCAAGCAACTCTTAGATCCTGTGTTTTAATATCTGGAAGCTAGAGTTGCAATACCCAACCATTGACAGCCCATACGTCCAAACTGAAAAGTCAGATCTGATTGTATTAAATTACATTAAACTCACCAACATTGCAGCTGTATGAAAAGCTTGGATTATCCTCTTTCTATCTGCAAAGTTTTTGTTTCATAAAAATCCACCATAGACAATGTTATGAGCTACTTTATGCAATAAATTCCGTGCAGGTGATACGTTTTCTAAGTGTTGGAGGTTGGAAGCGCTCGTTGTAAATCACTAAACTGTCCATCATACCACCTGTATGTCACAAAATGCAGGAGGCAGCAGGACGTTGCGTTATTGAAAACGAGCGCTTCCAAACACTGACACATGTAAAAAAAAATAATCACCTGCACGGAATTTATTGACAGAAAGTAGCTCAAAACATGTCTACAGTGGATTTTTATGAAACAAAAACTTTGCAGACAGGAGGATAATCCGAGCTTTCCGTACAGCTGCAATGTTGGCGAGTATAACGTTGTTTAATTAATACAAGCAGATGGGACTTTTCTTTGGCTGTATGGGCTGTCAAGGGTTGGTATTGCAACTCTAGATTCCAGATATTAAAAAAAGAATCTAAGAGTTGCTTGCGGCTAAGTGCAAGGGTGTTGTTTGGGGTCCCAGTGTTCGATTTCTAACCGAAAAATTCAGTTATTTGATACATTTGTCTTTGCAAATTAATCTGACTGTAGATCTGATCTGAGTGCATCTCAACCCGAACCCACGGCCGTCCAGCTAGCCTACTACATGTGAGTGACACACAGGAAAATGTGGAAAATTAGCCGATCTACAAGCTCACAATGCATTGCATCAAGACTTGCTGTGAGCTTGTAGATTGGCTATTTTCGCTAAATTGAAATGGGGCTTATGAGGGAGCACTTTTTTTTGGCCAACCCTTTTCTGAAATTGGGCCTCTTGGATGCATGATAGCACTTTGTCATTTTGTAAAGAAAAGTAAAGTGCTGTGCAAATAACGCTGTTATTCCCAGGCCTGGGTGTGTGTGCTGAACATTCCTGGGTGGTGTTGCCAATTTAGTTATTCCAGAACTGGTCATTATAAGCAGCAAGAAAATTGTTTGAGTTCAGGTTCTACAGGTGCAGCCAGTTTGCGTAATGTCTTGTGTACATTTTAAATACAGATCAAACTCTGAATTTTATTAGACTGCAGGCCTAAAATATGAACTTCAAGGGCTAAAGTCAACTTAGATTGGGCCTAACCTTTCATAGCATTGCAGGAAAAAGGGAAAACCCTTCCCAAAATCATGCTTTTGACATGTTCAATTATTTCAATTAAACAGTGGACAGTAGTGTTGATGTATGACCAAATTAGTTATTTTCATACCAACAGGTCCCATTTTCTATATGCTCACAAGTTATTTTTGTGAAGCTGGGACATATTTTTGGCTGAAATTTAAATGCATGCAAATATATTTTGCAAAGTCATTAGACCTTCTTAAAATTCTATGGAGGTTCTTCATTTGATCAATTTGACAACCCTCTCTAAAGAATTATTAAAGTTAGTTGCCAATCTGATGATATTCTCACTGCTTGCCACCAAATTGGATTTCTTTTTAGTTGTCATTATTGACATGTCAATTTAATTAGGTTTCCCTTCAGAATGTAACAAAGTTTAAATACGTTGTTGGTAATAGCTTTAAGATCACATCTATCAATATTTTAATTTAAACAAACTAGTAATGTATATCATTAACATGACTGATTACAGATGCTAATAGTTATTTGAAATCTAAAATAGACAGAAAATAATATATAATAATAATAATAATATATTATACCCAAAACAAATAACTGAATAAATTAATAAATTCAGACTAGGATTGAAAGTGGCCTGCTAATGACCAATAATTGCTAACACATTTTTTTCCCCCAATGAACTCATTAAACCTTCGGTAAACACCAGCAGCATGAGTAGAATCTTATAACATCTTATTTATTAGTTTTCTATGTAGACTTGTTTAGGGTAGTGAGGAGTGTTGGTCCAATTCCCTGCACAGCACCACAGTGGCCAGGAGAACTTGGTGTGTGGTCCTTTACCCTACCCAGAATGCCTTGCTACGCCTCTGTGAAAAGTTTCTTTTCAGGACTAAATGACGTCACACGGTCAACGGAGACGGTTGGGGGGGGGGTCTCCACACAAAATGTTGTGACATAAATGTAAAGATTATCCTCACTGTATCATCAAAAAGGCTAGTTTTAAGACTCTTATGTTATTTAGTCTTTTAACAAATTTATGATTTTTAAGATGGCAAAGATGTGATTAAGAAGTAGTATATGTTTGGGTTGTTCCAAGTTATGCAGGTACTAGTCAAACTTGTTTGGGCTTGTCCCCTGTCCCAAGCGCTGTGCACAAAGTCGATGCCACATGTAAAGCAACAGATTCCACCGTGATGGATAGATATCGCCTGAGTGCTTCTCCACGCTTTGGACCCCGAATGGAGTTGAGCCTTGTTGTTGAGAATCAGGCTAATTTAAACCCCATGTGGGGGTGCAGGTCTTATAGCCATTTTCGGTGCTAATAACTTGACAAGAGGTTCACAGCTAATTTTGACCTCAAAGATGAATTATGCTCAGAGCATGAAGGAAGGTTATTAAATAACACAAAATTAACCACTTGACCCATCTACTTAGTTGACTGGGGTCTGTTTTCGTTCTACACTTAAATATCTTGGCTGAAAATGGCAGATCTACAAGCTCACTACGCCGTCATGTTGCAAAGCATTGTGAAGCTTGTAGATCTGCTATTATGGCTGGATGTTCTGCCCCAGAATAATAGGATGTCCATGTGGTTTAGGAACTACGTTATTAAAAAAAAACATCAACATTAAAGTAGTTCTTTGTCCACAACGCTGTGGGGAACATTCTGCGGCCCTCTCGTGGGCCCCAGAGCCACAGGTTGAGAGACAACGGCGTTAAAAAAAGGAACCATGCCTCAAGTACCACTTACAAAAAACATTGCTGAGCGAAAAACATAACCATGATGCACGCTATAGTGATTCTTGGCTTGGCTCTAAGTTGTTTTGCAAAAAAAAAACCTGCTCAAAGTCAAATCTTTTCACTTGCTGTCTAAACACGCTTAAGTAAATAAATCCCAAATCCCGAGCTATCTGTGCTTTTAGACGGCGTTGAAAAGACGAGGTGTCTGCGACGGTGGGAAAAACAGCAGGTTTGCAGGTGGCGGTGTAAACTAGGCCAGCGCTGATCCCAAGATCAGTCAAATATGCAACGGGGCTCGATCTCCCTGATCCCTTCCTTTTGTATGTCTGAGCACGCAGGTGTACGGCTCTCATTATGATTAATCTGTGTTTGCTGGTTGGGAACTGACTGCACCGCAGTCTGCTCAAACACACTGACTCACCAAGGGAGTGTTTTTTTTAACTTGAGTAAAAGTAGCAATACCACAACAACGTAGAAATACCATGTTACAAGTTGAAGTATTGTATTTATATATTTTTTACCTGGGAAGGGCAAGGCATCAAAGTATACTTACACTTCCAACAACAACTTGTTGGTAGTTTAAATTGTGTTTGAAAATAGCAGATCTGTAAGCTCACACTGTATTGGATCGTGATGCGTTGTGAGCTTGTAGATTGGCTATTTTTAAATGGCCAAAGTATAACATTGGGCTTATTTAGTTTATGTATGTTTTGTACTAAACCTGCAAAGCAACTGTCAAACAATGAATTGCAGTAGAGTAAAACATACAATGTTTGCCTCTGTAGGTGGAGTAGAACCTTTTATTTTTACAGTACTTTGAGTAAATGTACTTAGTTACTTTCCACCACTGTTCACCAGCCTGCGGCTTTTGTGTGCATTTGTGTGAAGCGGAGAGAGTAGTTGGCACGCTTAAGCCAGGAAGGCACGCTCATGCAGAATTGGGCTCTTCCGTTCCTGGGCAAGCCCTGACTTCCTTCCACCGAGAAATGGTTGCGGTTGCTTTGGATTGTCTTAAACACGGTTCGGGAACAATGTTGATTTTGTGTTTGCTCAAGGCAAGGAGTTACTTAAAAAGAAAAAAGGGTGTTTCTGTATTGTACAGAAAGGAAATGTGACTTTTTAAACGATAACATTTTTAGGTTAAAAGAAATGAGTCTTGAGTGAAGTAATTACTCCCAACAGGCTTCTTTTAAGATGAAGACATCAATGAGACAAATCAAATTGTTAATTATTACAATAAATAAATTAACATTCCCGTGTCAATTTGAAGTTGTACACTGCTGGGTCCTCAGTAAAGTTCATAGTACAACATTTAAGTCAGTCTACAGCCTCAATGCAAATGCATGAAGGGTCTTCTAAAAGTTGTCTGGGTCAAGTCTTTTGGTCTTGTGGTACACTGTTGGTTTCTCATCGATTTGCTCAATCACGAATGCCCTTTTATTACTTGTGGTTCAAAAGCATTCTTATGCATGGCACCCAGTTCATGTCCTCTCTAACCAGGGCACGTGTTGGGCTACATATACTGTAAAATCCATTACACTGCCATATAACAAAGTATAAAACTTGCGTGTTCTTGTATATAAAGTCTAAATCTCTTCCTCTTCCAACAGCCCCATGTCGTACGGCAGCAGCCCTCAGCAGCCCAGCCCCGTCACCATGTCCATGGTCAAACCCGAGCCCGTCTCCCACTCCCACTCTCCCCCCACGGGCACCCCCAGCCACCACAGAGGGCCCATGCAGGGCGACATTAGGGACATGAGGGACATGATCAGCATGTACATCCCCGGAGGGGACGCCGGCGACCCCACGGGGGCACAGCGGGGATACACCAGCGTCCAGCAGCACTACCTCAGTGGGACCGTCCCACTCACGCACATCTGAGGAGGAGGAGGAGGAGGAGATGATGGTTGTTGGGAGCACTGGGAACGATGGGAGTGAAGACTGGACTGTGCGTTCGTTTCGTTTGTGTACGGAACGAGGGGAGGGAAAGGGGGCAGTGTGAGCGGATAAGGGACAGTTCCCCACCGAGGCACATTTTTTTTGGGACAGTTTTGTGACACTAGACTGAAGGCTGTGTGGATGCGTGAGAAATGTAAGGATGTACATACACACACATACGCTTGTGCATTGCGCATAAGACACATGACAAACACTACAAACACACACACACACACACACACACACACACTGTGGTCTCGTGGTATTGCAAGCAGTGACTATTTTTTTCTTTTAAATAAAGGGCTATTTTTCTACCTCTTCATGTTTATGTAAGACTTAACATCCAGCCCCGCTAGACAGACACACACACGGCCAGCAGAAACTCTTCGCCTGCCTATACGGTCAAATGGACATCCCTGCATGAAGGACTTCTGTACATAGTTAGTGACTTTGTTTTCGTGTACAGATGTTGTCATTTTGTCTTATATTTGTGAACTCGCTCCTATTCACACAAATGCCTGTTGATGATGCCTCGTGTCGGCACTTATGACAAGGCCCGGGTCCTCCAAATATTACTCCATGTACAGTCGTACCTAGTCGTCCCTAAACCCCTCGCTTCGTCACACAGGACGTGT
Source organism: Gymnoscopelus microlampas (assembly GCF_963454915.1). Classification (NCBI taxonomy): domain Eukaryota; kingdom Metazoa; phylum Chordata; class Actinopteri; order Myctophiformes; family Myctophidae; genus Gymnoscopelus; species Gymnoscopelus microlampas. Next base: position 34,655,125 of record NC_139956.1, on the reverse strand, counting down.
GACATTGAGGTCCTTGTCAGCAGTGTTTGATAACGGGCACACATGCTGACAAGATGTCAGTTTATATAGTCTTTCCCCTTTTTTATTTTTTTACATTTGTACGGTCAGGGAGAGCTATGGGGTGAAACTTATCTCGAGTGTCCGTTTCAGCGTAGCGTCAGTCGTCAGCGGTACCCCCAGAAGTCCTGACACCCCAGCAGATGCACCCCTATGGCAGTGGTGGTTCTCAACCCTTTTAGTTTCAAAGGACCCCCCCCCCCCCCCCCCCCCGTTTTGTGTGCATTAGGGGGGCTGCCGACCCCCGTAACTCGGAAAGTGTATGAAATGGAACCGAATGGACTTTTATGGGTCTATTCGGTTCCATTCGTACACTCACTGAGTTACAGACTTGTAAGGGTCCATTTTGTTCGTCACTTTAGCAATACTTTTAGCCCCACTTTGAGAACCACTAGCCGTAGAGCACCCGCAAAAAAAACTCTTTATGTGAACCAGGTCAACCGGTTCAAACCTCCGGGCCCGTGACATGCAAATCACGTGACCCTCCAGGATTCCGGTGGTCCGATGTTCGGGCCAGATGAGTTTGGGGGGGGGTGGGTATGGAGGGTGGTCCCTCTTCCAAGAGCTCAATAGCAGCTGCTCATTACACCGTAAAATCCTCAGTGTTCAATTTAACTCTGAAGGTGTACAAATGGGACCAAATGGACCCCTAAGAGTCTGTTTGCCAAGGAATGTAGAAGTTCTGTGAACCTATAGGATCAATACATCATCCTGTATGAGGGGAGGATCGCAGCTTGTTCAGATTTGTTATCAAATCGTGTTGGTTTATAGACATGACATTTAAGTGTCCATTTGGTTCCATGTGCAACTCCAGTATTGTCAGTTTTGCATGTTGAGAAGCCTCCCTAGTGTTATCTAATTCTGTGGGTTAACTTCTCACCTTGTGCTGTAGTGCAAGGTTGCCTTTCCTACTGGAGGTACATTAACACTCGCTGTTGGATGCAAAGAGGGAGCAGGGAACCAACAGAACTTGAATGACAAGAAATATATATTTTTTACAAGTTTGAACTCTGTGCCTTGGGGGCTTTTGGTTCACTAAAGTGCTATTTTATATATAGTATATTTTTGTGATTTATAAACAACTCAATCCCGTTGGAGGACATGGTAAAAAAAAAAAGCCTGTTGGACAATCGTCACTGTATCCAATGGAAAACTAATCTAGTGGTTCTCAAAGTGGGGTCCAGGGACCCTCAGGGTTCATTGAGGGGGTTCGCAATTGGATCCTTACAGCGCTAACTCTGAGAGTGCACAAATCGAACCAAATGGACCCTTACGGGTCCATTTTGTTCCATTTGTACACTTTCAGAGTTATAGGGGTCTTTGACGTTAAAAAGTTTGAGAACCACTGAAACATAGGATTTTAAGAATTCCAAGTGTGTTCCGATATTCACTAGTGGTGCACGATTTAGAAGTTACTATAGATAACTGGTACTCTGACACTCTCGACACCATAATGACAAGTTTAATGTTTGAGTGGGAAAGATGTGACTGCTGATCTTTTCTGCTGCCACTGAGTTTTAAATGTGCAGCACAATTATAGTCTACTAGGTTGAATTTGTTTGTTGTTTTGTGTAAAATGTTCTTTTTGTTGTTGTTTTTGTTGTCCCAGCCGGCAGCACCCCAAGTTGCTCTTCATTTTAATTCCACTGTTGTCTGTTCCCTGCACTAAGCAGGCGTTGCTTATGTTTCTTATGGTTTGAATCCTTGATTAACACAATAAACATTTTGTATTCAATGCTGCATTCCCGTAAAATTTTTACTTCAAACAGAACATGAAAAGTTTAGCTTTGTTTTTTTTCAGAGCACAACTGAATTAAACAATGTAACATTACTTACTTTTTTTTTTTTTAGGACCTATCCATTTCTTTCAAGCCATTTCATTTGACCACAAATGAAGGGGACTGCGAATTGTTTGAAATCTGCATCTGTTTTCTTATCAGAACACACTTGGGCCTAAAAGTTAAGATTTTGCCTAATCAGTTTTTCAAAGTTAAAGTGTTTCTATCTTCAAAACTCACCTAGTCGCGTTTTAATTTATGCTCTGAGTCTGTTGCATGGCGAAAATGGCCTATACAAGCTTCCACTTTATAAACTTGCAGATTGGCTATTTTTGACGCACGACAAAGTATAAATCGACCGTCAAACAGTCCACAGTTGCTGCTATTAGACTTCAAAGGGGGAACTTAATTTGTACATTTTGGATAAATGAACACGTTTTTTTGAGCATGTGGAACAAGTTTTAAATATTCTCACTGGGACACTTTCCTTTTTTTGTTGTGTGCAATCCACTACTAACTCAGTGGTTCTCAATCTGTGGGTCGGGAGCTCCAGGGGGATCGTCACATGATTTGGGGGGTGTCCCCATACCTCGAAAAGAAGAGCATTACTGCATCAAAAGTAATCAACAAAATACTATATAAACTGGTCAAACATTCGCATATAAGAAAAAGGCAAAAAAAATGATAGCCGATCTACAAACTCGCGAGGCGTTGTAAGCTTGTAGATCAGCTATTTTCACTATCCGTGGAACCGAAAATGTAATGCCTCAACTCCTACACCCCCACCCTAACAAGTGCTTGTTAGGGTGGGGGTCCCCAGTTCATATATGATTATTTTGTGGGGTCGCGGCCTAAAAAGGTCGAGAACCACTGTACTAACTAACCAGAACTTGGATGCCTTGGGGGAGAGAGGGAAAAATAAAAAGGGAATTTTGTAGTCACCTGATATTTGTGAAAGCCCTTCTATGGTCTTTCATAATTCTTAAGTTATCAGAAAAAAAAATATGCCTAAGTGTTTACATTGCAATCCAAGTGTTTTGAAAAATTAACTTTTTATTTTATTATTTTTGACTTTATTTCTATTTTTAGAATATGTTAATACTTGTGTGTAAACATTGTAAGATGTCAAGCTCGCAGCGTTCATGTAAATAGTTGTATGAAATTATTTTAGGCTCTTATACTAAGAGTCTTAATCCTTTTTTTGATTTAAAAAAAAAAACTGTCATTTTCCCATGACGTTGACAAAACAAAATATTAATAAAAAGCAAAAACAATAAACTTGTATTTTGATTCATTCTTATTTACATACATGCAACCCATGTTGGAGTAGCCTATTTTAAGTTGCCTAGAGGCATTATTTATAGCGGAGAGATCATAATATTCTTTTGTATTCTATATTCTAGAATACAAAAGAATAGCCTAGGTCAGGCTATTTTCCCAGGGGGCACTTACTTACTTTTAATGAATGGACATCAATGACCATCTTTAAATAATGGACAGATTAGTAGAGAAGTCGATTCAACCTAATAAATAGGCTTTTTGAGCCCCAGTCATTTGGTTTCCATGCTATATTCACTGTTCAGTAGCACTGACATGCACTGGGTCCCTTGAGTTGATTATAGTCAAAGCAGAGATAAGTGATATATAGCCTATTAGTAAAATCACTTAATTTATCCATTTGTATAACCAAATAAAGGACACTTATATGGGTCCATTTGGTTAAATTTGTAAACAAAGAGAGAGTACAATTAAATGAACATTTGTGGTTTTGTAAGGCAGTTTTCCCAAGTTGCAATATGGTGACATAGCTCTCTTTATACACATTGTAGGCCAGTGGTTCCCAAACTTTTTAGCTCAAGACCCAAAAGAGAAATCAGATGTTTGCAAACTAGTGAAAATATCTACAAGCTCACTATTTTCTAATTTATGGAATTTCTTGGATTTTCTTATAATTTTATGACATTCTTTTAAAAAAAATAATCTTTGAATTTGTTTTTAATTCATAAAGATTTAGCATTTTTTCGGAATGTCTTTTGAAAATGTTTTGAAACAATTAAAAACTAAATGTAGGAAACAAACTATATGAAGGAATAGTTACTTGTGACCCATAAAAATGTGTTTGTGACCCACAAATGGGTCCGACCCATTTTACCCCCTCACATTTTTTTAATGATATATTTTTAATGGAATTATTTTGAAAAACGTTAGAATTTTGTTTTTAACTTACAAATTTTATTTTATTTTTTGAAAATCTTTTGAAAATCTTTAAAAACTAAACAAAGTATGAAGTTGGGAAACAGTGCATTATGCTACCCTTCAATTGTAGGTCGGACACATATATTTCTTAGTTTTTAATTGTTTTATTCATGCAATGTAAACGTAGGCCTGTGTTTTCTCACGCCAATTTAAAGCTCCTGCAGTCTGAATTGAATTGTTAAATGAATAAAATGAAAATTTTACTGTGCTGTAGCCTAATTCCCCTAAAAGTTTTAATGGTTTTATTTATGTTTTTGACACTTGTAAACGCATTTTCTCACGCCAATTGTTAAATTTACATGCAGTAGCCTATAATTCCCCAACATTTAGGTGCTGCTCAGCTGTTTTTGACGTTATTCAACCCCGTCCCAAAACGATTAGAGAATTATTTAACAACTAGAGTTTCGGGGGGCTACGCCCCCCTCAACCCCAGCCGCGCACGGGGCCCAGCGTGGCCGTGTGTATATTGGGGGACCCAAATCGCCGGAGTGAAACTGTGGAAATTTTTTTTTGAAAAAGGAAAAAATTTGAAGAAATAATATTTGTTATGTTTCATCCGCCATCAGGGGGTCCGCGGACCCCCTGATGGTCCACTGACCCCCTGTGGAGTGTTGGGACGCGCGGGGACACCCCTGGAACATTGCGGACCATTTCGGTGTTTTTTTTTTTTTTCATGAAGGTGGTTGCTTGTTTCTGGCGCAGGCTGTGCAAACCTGGCAACCCAGCGCATGCTGCCGCACGTTTAAGTGGCGTAGCGTCATGAGGGTGAGTGGGGCCGTGGCTCGGTCAGTGAAGACCCTGTAGTGCGGATGATATGTGGCATAGAGGGGCAGATTGTAAATCCACAGAGGAAACATCCGTGGGCTACCATTGGTTCAGCGATGTGTGCGGTCCCCCTGCGGCCCCTCCTCCTCCTCCACCAATGTGCAGTATTGAGAGCCCTGACATCACAACAATTGGAGCGATGGGCACTGCACTGTGGTTGGTTAGGGTACACCTAGGGCCCAGGTAGAACCCAGTTAAAGCCTGCATGGGCAAACGCAGTTAGGACCCGCCTTGGTCCCACATAAACATGGCTAGTTGGGGCCCACCTAAGGGCCAGGTAGAAGCTACTTATAGCCTGCATGGGCATCGCAGTTGGGACTGAAGTGGATGCCGCTGACATTGCTGACATGGGGTCCATATGGTTTAGCCCACCTTGAAACCATATGGGAACTACGCTGGCATGCTGGCTGTAATGCAAACGCTGCATCATACCTGCAGTGTGTAGTTTGATGTTGTGTGTGTAGCAGATATACCTGCAGTGTGTAGATCAATGTCCATAGGAAAGTCAATGCCCAGCAGTGTTTTTTTTCCCCAGCAGAGTTTCTAGTGTCTCTGTGTCTCTGTGGAAGAGGTTGCACATGAACTCTGCAGCCGCACTGAGGCGCTCCAACACAAACACTGTGACATTAAGCTGCTTGACACAACAAACATCAGCACCACGCTGCTGTTTGTCCAAAAGACACAATATCTCCTCTCCCACTGACGTCATGTGTTCATTTATCGACAGGCGTACAGACTCCTTTTGACACATTTTACGTCGTTTATCCAGCTCTCACTGACTCTCCACATCGGGCTGTTATTTTGCTGCGATCAAGTCAACGATGTGAGAGATTAGCTATCACAGACGGACGGACAGGGGGTGAAACATAGTCTTGCGCCATGCCTTTCGGCCTGGCGGAGACAATAAAAAACCGAAAGTAAAGGAAATGGCCATTTCTGCAACAGAAGTAGTCAATAAACTATGCTATGAAAACATGGGCCACATTGGCAAAGAATGTAAGAAATTGGCCTAGGCTGCGTTGCCAGGTCTGACTTTGTGTCTAAGCACTGGTCGGCTTATTTTTGCGCGCCTTTGGGCTCGTTTGCATTGTGCGCACGGCAGCGCTTGTTTAGCGTACGTCAGCGCGACGTGGCAACGGACGTGGCAACGTGAAAGGTGATTGGCTGGTGAAAAGAAACACCCGACGTTACACCAGAAATGGTGCCTGGAGAAAATGGTGACCAAAAAAAAAGTTTGGAAAAAAAGGAAAAAAAACCCGCAGCGGCTGCCTGCTGTTGTGGTGATGAGGTCGTGCGCACGGTAAACGGTACGAAGCTGCTTCCACTTCCGTTGTGTCCGACATTTGGTGAGTAGAATTAATTATGTTGCGAGGTGGGAACGGTGTAGTGAGGCATGCCAGGTGCCCTACGCGAAACGTAAATTCAGGCCGCCCGCCGTGGCGACAGTGTTGGCGACATGTGGTCTGACGGTGTTGTGTTTAGTCGATCACAGAGCTGTGGGGTGTCACCACCGAGGGCGCGGAAGTTGCTCGGCATTTATATAGTTAGATTGATCCCCAAACGAAGCAGTTATTATAACGTCTTGCAGCGTCTCCACAGGTGCTTGGGGGGGGGGGGGGGGGGGTTACTTAAAAATACAACTGGACTGGAGGGAGGGGGGGGGGGTAAAACCAAAAGTTTTTTTTATTTTTTATTCTTTCTTTTTTTGCGGAGGAGAGAAGAGAACATGGGTGTCCAACCAACCAACCAACCAACCAACCCGGGTGGGAGGGGGGTTGATGGAGGAGAGGAGGGCGGGAGGGGGTCCCGCAGAATGATTTAAGGGTCGATCATTTACTTTCTTCTCTCTTTCCCCCCACTTTTAAATTCACTTTCTCTTCCCCACCCTCCTTAAACCCCCCCCCCCCCTCCCCAGGAGAGAGAGAGAGAGAGAGAGAGAGAGAGAGAGGGAGAGAGAGAGAGAGAGAGAGAGAGAGAGAGAGAGAGGGGGGGGAGAGAGAGAGAGAGAGAGAGAGAGAGAGAGAGAGAGAGAGAGAGAGAGAGAGAGAAAGCGGGTGGTTTGGCCCGTCCGTAATTGGCCGTTTCGGAGGCACATTGTCCACATTGTCCTGCCTTTTGAGCTGCAGGTGCAACACAGTAAAGCCGCGGAGCTCCCGGCCCCCCCCCCCTCTCTCCCCCCCACCCCCCCACACCCCCATTGTTCCCATTCTCTCTCTCCCCCGCGGAGCAGAAAATTAGCGTTGCTTCGTCTTCCCTTCTTCCGCAGGAGCTCCAGGGCTTAACCCTTTCACCGACCACCGCCATTCTCATGGAAATGCAGGGGGGGGTGGGGGTGGAGGGGGGCCCGCACCGGCTAATCGGCCAGTGAGAGGAGGAGGGGATGAGATGAGATGAGATGTGAGGGGGGGATGGAGGGATGGATGGAGGGATGGAGGGATGGATGGATGGATGGATGGATGGAGGGATGGATGGATGGAGGGATGGATGGA